>NW_022900940.1:7434990-7586726 GCF_012274545.1 Fukomys damarensis | reverse complement strand
TATATGAAGAAGAGAGAGAGAGAGATAAATTTGCTTTATATGAAGCCTCTTGTCCCTCCTGGGGGAATGTTGGTAGTATTGCATGCTGCCTAATAGCATCTTCCTCTTAATCTTCAGAACTCGGCATAATTACTGCTCTTTGCAAAAAGTTATTCTGCACTGCCTTCCTTCAAGAAAGTTCTCATCTCTCTTTTATATGCTTTTATGATATCATCTACTCCTTTTCTCCACATTTCACAAGACTCATTTTGGGATTTCTTGGTGTAATTTCCCTTTTCATGTTTGCCTAATAAGATTGTAAATTTCATGAGTGAAAAGACCCAGGAAATTATTGCTCATTTTTTTTTACAGTGCCAGATTCTTAGAGGGAACTGAAATATTTCTTGAGTGAATAGAAATACTCCTGACATAAACTAGAAAAGTAGACGTGTAGAACAAGAAGAACTAAACTTGTCTATACCAAAAATTAAGAATAGGGGTTAATATAAGCAAAATAGCAGGCAGGGCCCAGTGACCAGGTAATGGGTAAAAGATGGCAGATGGGCAACATGGTAGCTGGTGCGGGACTGCAGTGGGGTATCTGGTGTTGGTTGAAGCCCTTTATGTGACAGAATGTTCCATTTTCATATTATTTTCTAGATAGGAATGATGGAAGGCCATGTCACATTACTGAATGACCAGTAATGTTCACTAGAAACCTAGTCTTGAGTCAGTAATACTGAATGAGAATGAAGCATACAGAGGACGTCAAAGTAAGACCTACACAGATACTTTTCCTCACATCCTCAAACATGCTAGAAGCCAATGGCCAAGGCTGAGACGAAGTTGGAAAGTACCGGTACAGATGTACTACTAGTTAAAATACAAAAATACTTTCATCCTGTTGGATAGAACTATTGTATTGGTTCCTTTTTCTGATGCCTTGAAGTACTAGGACCTCTTTGTGATCAAGATATCACTGGATAAAATGTGGGACCGCAGAGGGCCCCCACCATGAGTGTTCAGTTCTGACCAGTCAATGCGCAAATGTGTTTGTCAGGTTTTCTTTACTGTTACCAAATACCTGAAGAAAACAACTTAATAGAGGAAAAGTTTATTTGGCTCATGGTTTCAGAGGTTTCAGTTCATATTTGACCAGCTATGAGGCAGAAACATCACGGCAGAAAGGCATAGTGGAAGCAACCAGGAAGAAGAAAGAAAAGAAAAGAGACAGAGGAAGAAAGGAGGGCAGGGACTGAACATATCCTTCAAAGGTACTTCCCAGTAACCTACTTCCTCCATCCAGAGTCCACCTCTTAAAAGCCCACTCAGGCATAAACTCATCAGTGAACTAACTTCTGAACATCCTGCATGAGGGGACACCCCCAAATGCATGAGTCTTTGGGGGCAATTCATATTTAAAACATAACACCAACCCAGACCCATATTTAAGTATCTTGCAGATGGAAGGCAGAAGGTGATCTCTAAAGCCTGCCTCAGCCTCAGAAGAACAGAATGCCACTGCGAATCTTGCAGTACTCCTGCAATGCTTTCACTTCTCCCTCTTTAGAAAAATTGTAACATTGCTCTTGTGATCACACAAATCATCCTCCCACCTATAATGCATAATAGTTTGGTTCTCCACTTGCTCAAACATGAGCACTCATAGCTGTTTGATGCACAAATGCTCCCAAGTAAAAACTCAAATATCCGTCTATAGGTAAATGAATAAATGAGATGCATGTGCTTTTGAAAATTAACATGTTAAGTTTTTGATATAACACATTGCTTGTGCAGATTATACATCTATAAGAAACCAGCAAGACTTTTCCCAAAGTAATACTATTGCTTTACATTACCATTAAGTAGGAGATTTCCAGAAATCTAGTTTCATTGCTCACATATGGTGCACGCTTAGTTTTAGCCACTATAGTGAACATGTAATGTGCATTATTATAGTTTCAATTCATATTTTCAATGACAGTTGTATTGAGCATTTTTCATTGAGTTTACTGGTCATTATAGCTATCTAAAACCTTCCTGTATTTTTATAAGTCTGGTTAACTTCTTACTGCTGAGCTGTTGGAATTCATATCATAGAAATGAATCAGTTGTCAGACATAGGTATGGAAAATATTTTATCCAGTCTGGTCTTCCTTTGCCATATGTTCAAAGTATCTCATAAAGAGCAGAGTATGAAAATTTTGATTAAAGCTCAGTCTATCTCTTTTGTGTGTGTGATTTTTACTTTGTGTGACTGACATATGGCTTACAAAGGGCCTTTAATATCAGAAACATGTGCAAAACATTTTGTTATAGCTGATATCGGGATGTTCTCCCAAAGACTTACATGCTCAGAGGTGGAGCTTATAGGTGACTGGGTTATTGGGGCACTACAGCTGGCTTAGTGTTGGGAGGTTAGGCCCAGTCAGAAAAGGAGGGTCACTGTGGGCATGATCTGGAAGGTTATATTTTCCTCCTTGGCTTCTCCCTTGCTTCCTGTCTGCCATGAGGTGAGCAGCTCTTCTGCCATGACATTCTGCTGGGGGCATGGGCACCGAACCACCCAAAGCCTGAGAGTACTGAAATTTGAGCCAAAATAAACTTCTCCTTTAAATTGTAGGTATCAGGAATTGTGTCACAATGACAAGAAAGTAACTAAGATGAATTTCTGCTAACCTCATGCTGTTGGCATCAATTCTCAGATTCCATAAGCTCAGTAACTTCCATGTAGGAAACAAAGAAAATCATAGTGGGACACATTATTGTCAAAATATTGAAGAGCAAAGTAAAAGAAAATCTTAAAAGCATACAGAGAAAAACTGTTGGAGAAGGTGAAAAAAAACATGACAATAATAAGTTAGCACATATCAGTTATAACATAACAATCAATAGCAATGACCTCAATTCACCAATCAAGAGAAATAGACCAGCAGAATGGATTAAGAAGCAAAATCCAGGGCCGGGGATTTAGTTCAGCAGTTCGGTGGCCTGCCTCGCAAGCGCAAGGACCCGAGTTCGATCCCAGGTACCAAAAAAAAAAAAAAAGGAAGAAGCAAAATCCAGTAATACGTTGTATACAAGACACGTCTAGTGCAAAAAGAAGCCCATAGACTAAAAGTGAAAGGACAGAAAACTACTTCATGTAACAGGAGCCCAGAAAAAAAGCAGGGGTAGCAATCTTATTCACAAAATAAATTTCAAACCTAAACTGATTGAAAGAGAAAAGAAGTTCACTATATCCTTGTGAAGGGAACAATTCAAGAGGAAGAGATAACAAATAATTTATTTTTAATTTATTGAGTGTGTCAGAAAGTACACATGCTTTTTTTTCCTTCTTTTCTTTTTTTCTTTCTTTCTTTCTTTTTTTTTTTTCTTCCTCTGATGCTGGGGATTAAACTCAGCACATTGTTCTGGCTAGGCAGGTACAGCACTACTGAGCTAAATTTCAGACTTTACATTTCATATTTTTAAAATTTATCAACACATTAATCCTTGTCTTTATATGTTGGTCTACCAAATTGATGAGTTATTTTGGTTCTCATTTTCTTTGCTTTCTTATTTGAGAATTTATGAAATCTGTATATATGAGTAGTATGAAAAGTATTAAGGTCTATCTGTCATTTTCCTCTTTCATCTCTGCTTTCTACAAGCTTCCTTTTCTGTCACTACAGCTTGTTTGGTTGGAAATTTGTTAAGACAAATGTTGTTATGATATCAATATATCTTTGTACCTATTTTCTACTAATGATGAATATTAATTTTTAAGTCAATTTTATTATAGCTATACTTAAATAAATCATTAATATCATTTAGTATCTGGTACATATTACAAATTCTCCAGTTCCCTCAAAGATGATATTTGTTTTTTTCTCAAATCACACAAATCATCAACATTCCACACATCACTGCACTGTTTTATTATACCAAAGTATATATTGTATTGTAGAAAATATACATTGTGTATATGTGTAGAGGGTATGTTTTTACACATATGTGTGCACTATTAAATGAGAAACATGGATTATGCACATTTGGCATATTGATAGTTCCTCTGGCAACCTTATGATTTCTCTAAATTACATGCTTGACTTAATTCATAGTCATTCATTTGGGAAGAATAATACATATGTATTGGTGTTAAATTCTATCATTATGCTTATAAAAATATAATAGTATGGGATATAATAAAATAGAAACAGAAAAATCTGATCTTAAAAATGTGAATTCTTTTAGTGCATATTGATAGTTCCTCTGGCAACCTTATGATTTCTCTAAATTACATGCTTGACTTAATTCATAGTCATTCATTTGGGAAGAATAATACATATGTATTGGTGTTAAATTCTATCATTATGCTTATAAAAATATAATAGTATGGGATATAATAAAATAGAAACAGAAAAATCTGATCTTAAAAATGTGAATTCTTTTAGTTGCTCTTGGGGATATTACATAAATTTTTATTTCATAAAAAGATACTGCTACTTTCCAAGATGCAACAGTAAATCTAAGAGATGAATTTTCAACATAAACTGAAGAAATTAGAACAGTATTTTTAAACTTTCTAAAAGAAGAATAAGTCAACATAGAATTCTTTGCCAGTACCATGCTGTTTTTAATCACAGTGGCTTTGTAGTATAGTTTCAAGTTGGGAATTGAGATACTTCCTGCCATGTCTCTGTTGTCTAGAATTGCTTTTGCTATTCTAGGTCTCTTCTGGTTCCAAATGAATTTTTGGATTGTCTTCTCTAGTTCAGTGAAATATACTGTTGAAATTTCAATGGGGATTACATTGAAACTGTATGGCAGTTTTGGAAGTATAGACATTTTCACTATATTGGTTCTTCCTACTCAGAAACAAGGGATATCTTTCCATTTTCTTATATCCTCTTTGTTCTATTTTTTCATAGGGTTGAAGTTCTCAATCTAGAGTTCTTTGCTTCCTTCATTAGATCGATTCCTAGATATTTCTTTTTTTTTGTGAAAGGGATCATTTCTCTAATTTCTCTCTCAGTGATTCTGTTATTTGTGTACAAGAATGCTATTGATTTTGGAGTGTTGACCTTGTATTTAGCTACTCTACTGAATCTGTCAATTAAGTCTAGAAGTCTTTTGGTGAAGTTTTTGGGGTCTTCTATGTAGAGTAACATATCATCAGCAAATAGTGAGTTTAACTTTTTCCTTTCCTATCTTTATTCCTTTTATTTATTTCTCTTGATTAATTGCTGCAGCTAATGTTTCTAGAACTATATTGAACAGGAGTGGTAACAGTGGACATCCTTGTCCCTGATTTTAGCATGAAGGTTTTCAGTTTTTGACCATTTATTATGGTGTTGGCTGTTGGTTTTTCATGAATTGAGATAAAGACCATCTATTCCAATTTTCTGCAGGGTTTTTATCATGAATCTGTGTTGAATTTTGTCGAATGCTTTTTCTGCATCTATTGAGGTGATCATATGGTTTTTGTCCTTGACTCTGTTAATATAGTGTATTACATTTATTGATTTATGTATGCTGAACCATCCTTGCATCCCTGGAATAAATCCAACTTGGTCAGGGAATATGATCTTCCTGATGACCCTCTGTATTCTTTTTGCCAGTATCTTAATGAGGATTTTTGTATCTATATTCATTAGTGAGATTGGCCTGTAATTCTCTTTCCCTGGTTTTTGAAAGTTTCAAAAGTAATGACAGTAGTTCTTCTTTAAATGTTTTGTAGAATTCAGCAGTGAATTCATCAGGACCTGGACTTTTCTTTGTTCGTAAATTTTTAATTGCATTTTCATTTTTTGCTGATTATAATGGGGTGTTTAGAATTTTTATATCTTCTTTGTTTAACTTTGGTAATTCACATGTTTCTAGAAATCTGTCCATTTCTTCTGTATTTTCCATTTTATTAGAGTACAGTTTCTCAATGTAGGTATTGATGATCCTCTGGATTTCTCCTGGATCTGTTGTGACTTCACCTTTTTTTGTTCCTAATTGCATGAATATGAGCATTTTCTTTCCTTTTTTTAAATAAGTTTGGCTAAGGGCTTGTTGATTTTATTTATTCTTTCAAAAAACTAACTCTGATTCATTGATTTTTTGTATCATTCTCTTAGTCTCCGTTGCATTGATTTCTGCTCTGATCTTTATAATTTCCTCCCATGTATGAGCTTTGGGTCTGTCTTGCTTTTCTTTTTCAAGAAGCTTAAGATTCATGATCAGGTTGTTTGTTTGAGCTCACTCTGTTTTTCTAGTGTGGGCACTCACTGCTATAAATTTTCTTCATAGAACTGCTTTCATTGTGCCCCATAGATTCCTATATGTTGTATTGGCATTATCATTAAATTGTACAAACTCTCTAATTCCTTCTTTAATTTCCTCTGTGACCCATTGGTTGTTCAGGAAAGTGTTATTCAATGTCCATGTGTTTGTGAAGTTCCTGCAGTTTCTTTTGCTATTGATCTCCAGTTTAATTGCACTATGTTCTGGTAATATACATCTGATAACTTCAACTCCTCTGAATTTACTTAAATATGTTGTATGAACTGGTATGTGGTCTATTTTGGAGAATGAACTGTGTGCAGCCCCCAAAAATGTATATGTATATTCTGATTTTGTGGGGTGGAACACTCTACAGATGCCCTATTAAATCCATTTGTTCAAAAGCTTGGTTGAGTTCTAGAATTTCATTGGTGATTTTTTTGTCTAGATGACCTATCTATTTGTGACAGTGAGGTACTGAGGTCCCCCACTACAATTGTATTCATGCTTATTTGGTTTTTCATGTCCCAAAATATTTGTTTTGTATAGTTGGGGGCATTAGTATTTGGCGCATATGTATTCATGATTGTCATCTGTTCCTCTTGGATTGTTCCACTTTATAAGGATATAGTGACCTTCTTTGTCTCTCTTAATTATATTGGTTTGAAATTTACTTTGTCTGCAAATAAGATAGCTACCCCTGCTTTTTTCCAGGTCCCTGTTGCATGCAGAACTGTTTTCCATCCTTTTACTTTCAGTCTACGAGTTTCTTTTTGAACTAGGTACATTTCTTATATACAGCATATTGTTAGATTTTGCTTCTTAATCCATTCTGCTAGTCTATTTCTTTTGATTGGTGAATTGAGGCCATTACATTGATGGTTATAACTGATATGTATTGATTTATCATCATGTTATTTTCCCATTGTTGGCTCTTTTTAATTTTTTCCCCCTCTCTCTTTAATTTCTTGCTTTGCCTGCTGGATTTGCTCTGTTGGGCCTCATGTTTTTTGTCATTAAAGTATTTTATTTCCTCATCAATTTTGAAAGAGAGTTTTGCAGGATACATCAGTCCAGGTTGGAGGTTGTTTTCTTTTAGGGCTTCAGTACTTCACTCCAGGCTCTCCTTGACTAAAGGGTTTAGGTTGAAAAGTCTACTGTGATTCTGATGGGCTTTCCTTTACATGTGATTTGTTTCTTTTCTCTAATTGTTTGTAGTATTTCATTCTTCTGTTGAGTTTTTAAGATCTTGAAAATTACATGTCTAGTTGTAGATTTTTTGTGATCATGGCTATTTGCAGTCCTATAAGCCTCAATTATATGTATGTCAACTTTTTTTGCTCTGTTTGGGAAGTTTTCTGTCATTAATTCTGTGAACAGTTTTTTTAATGTCACTTGTACTTTCTTCTGCTTTTCATGGACTCCTATCAGTCTTACATTATTCTTCTTTGTGTAATCCTGGAGCTATTGGATCGATGTCTCATGTTCCCTTAATTTTTTTAGGAGATCCCTCTTTTCATGGTCACTGACTACCATTCTGTCTTCTATATCTGATATCCTGTCTGCAGACTGGCTTAGTCTGTTATGTATACTTTCAATAGAGTTTCTAATCTGGATATCTGTTTGAATCTGTTTCATGGATTCCATTTCTTTCCTATATTTGGGCATTCATGGCTTCTATTATGGTCCTGAGCTCATGTATTTTTTTATCTGTTTCTGTCCTAGAGTCTCTAATCATGTCTTTCATTCTGCTCACCATCTCTGTAGTTATCTCAGATAACTACAGTTTCTGTTTTGAATTTTTCTAGAGCCTCATTCTTCTGTTTTGTTATTTCCTATGCTATCAGTTCAGGATGTCCAGGTGGTTGATTATCAGACCTTTCCACCTCATTTCTTCCAGAATTTGCCTTTGATGAACAGGCAGCCTTCGCTTGTGCCTTGCTTGAATGTCTTCTCATTTCTGTTTCTGTTGTTGGTACTGTCCTTGGTTTAATTCCTAGGTTAATACTTCTGTCTTCCTGATATAGCTGGTCTTTAGGTTTTGAGTATCTAATGACACTGAGGCAAACTCGTTTTCATTATACCGGGGAGGACAACTGATTAGATCAATCACAACACCTTAGCACCGTAATATAATCAGCAACACAATAACATCAAGCACAGCTTAGAAAAGGTGACAATTTGTGGTAGTTTAATTAATCTATCACCTTTTACTGTGTTAATTAAATCAAAATCGAGGCTAGAGCTCAAAACAATGGGCTTTATGATCCCCTGTGCCTCTGTGGTATGAATCCAGGTACCAGCCAAGCCAGTAGGCCAGAGGCATGTGCTGGGCGTGGGGGTGAGGGCCGTGGTGCCCGCGGGTCTGCTCTTCTCACTGCTCCTCTGCCAAGGCCTGGAGGAGTGGGGCTCTGAAGACATTTTTAGTTAAACAAACCTCTAAGAATTGATCGGCAGAAGACTTCCTAGTTTAAGAAGTAATAAAGGGAGTTGCTGTGTGTAAGGAATAATTCAGAAGAAATAGTAAAATAGTGTTAAGAGAGGAAGAGTACCCTGCAAGGGCAAAATAAGAGAGGTATCAGAAAATACTGATCACTGTGGTATTAACACTAAATTGTGTCTTACATAGTACAGTGTGAAATACATGGCAGTCCAGCTCAAAGAGCAAAAGGAAAGTCAATGGAGTTACACTTTCCTAGGTTTCCTTCCTCACTTAGGAAGTGATGAGAGTATGAATATAACATTGATTGTCATAAGTAAAGGATGCATATTGCAATCTGAGTGTAACCACTGAAAGAATTGTATAAAGTGTATAATTAAAATCCGATAGAGAGAAGAAAATAAAAGACTTCATTATGCCAACAAACAAAGCCAGAAGAAAATTGCGGCATCTCACCATAAATACACCACAGAGCCCATTACAGCTAACGTAAGTTAGTTAGATCTCATGAGGCTATGATGTGATAACTCCCAAATCTTAGCGGTTTAGAAAAACAAAGGGTTATTTCTCACTCATGTAAGGAGAATGGCAAGCAGCAGCACCCCCCTGCTATGTTGTCTTTGTCTGTAACCCCATGTGAAGGAGGAGCCCTTATCTGAGGCAGCCACTTTCTCAAAGGGTAAAAGAGTAATTACAGAATATGACAGTATTAAAGATCTGCTCTCAGCTAGCACAGCCACTTCAGGCCATAGGGGGTAGCCTGAAGAAGAGCAGAGCCTATTTTGAGCAAATATTTTCTCTTCCATAAATGGGGTGTTTCCTAACTATTATTTTTGTGTTACATTATCTTCCATTCACTATTTAGAAGTTATCATTTCTCAGATCATATGGAATTATCTGATTAAATGCATCTCTTAGACAAAAACTACCTTGACCCCATAGCCTATTGCTTTTTTCCTTTTGGTTTACAATCTGCTATGTCTACTATATCACACCTTCTTCCTAATTTCTAAACTTTTATAGTTTTTATAGATACATTGCAGAAACATGGACATCTATCTAATTTTCCGTGTGTATATTTTTCCCTAGGGGATATTTTTTTTAGCCCAATATGTTTACTTAGTATTATTTTAAAATAAACAAATAGCCATTTTATTTATCAATTCTAAGCCTCATATTCATGCCTTAAATATATTTTCTTATTTTTACAAGAGCTAATGCTACAGGGCTGTAATTCATCACAACTTAGTGAAAACTCAGTTCTTACCTGAAATCTTATGTCTTATTTTCCACATAGTGAACAAATGGAGCAAAACATGGAGAAAAAAACTTAATAAGTCAGCATTTATTGTAAATATTAGAGACTGATGCATTTCTTTTAGTAACCTACAGTTGTGATCGTAAAATGGACTTTAAGAGCCAAGACATCAAGCACCTCTGCAATTCTCTGCCCCAGGCTTTGTGTGTAAGTATAAGGTATGCCCTCAAAAGCCAACAGAATTAGATGAAGTGGTGGGAAGTAGCCACACAACACAAAAACAACAATACCTTCAAGAGTATTATTTGCAAAGTAGTAGCTCACAAAGCAAGTTCCTATCCATTACCTCATTTCAACTTGCTCACCTCTTTATACTATAAAAGACTAATGTTAATATTTTCCTTTTATACATGAGTAAAACAAAACTCTAACACATTAAGTGACTTGTCCAAGATTAAACAGCATATAGATATAATATTATTATCTAATAGCACATGTGCCAATGTTTATAGATAGGCCATCTATTATGCTTTTGCAAGAAGTCTACTAACATCAAAGTCCTGGCCTGGATAAAAATAATTCACCAGTAGACATTATCAAGACTTACTCTATCTTCTCTCGCCAATTCACATTGTAGACAATTAAGCATTCTCATTTTCTTGAGTGTGTTATCTTTGCATTTAGTTTTTTTAAAATGACTTTGAGTATCATGACTTGGAAATCAGGATTTTTTCAGGACTAATGAGTTTAATGAGTAAAGTCAGAAGTTATGTTTCAGATAAAGTTTTTTTTTTTTTTTTTATGAATCAGGAAGGTCAGTATCAAAGAACAGTCTCTTAGTGAATGATGACCTGGTAGTTTTTCACAAACAGAACAAGGACTTTTCATGTCACCATGAATTTAATACTGTCTCTGGTGTTTCCCTTTACAATTCCTTTGATTGGATTATGTTCAAGGATACGTGGGCCTCTTGTCTTTGGAGTTCACTTGAGAGTTCATTTTCCAGCTTTGACATTCAGCTCAGGGATTTCAACAGCAATTAATCAGAACTATCCATATCGGAAACATCATTAATCTTTGCCAGACAGAAACTATTATGTCTGCAACTAAACTTCAGTGGGCTCTTTGGAGGTAGGATTTACCATTTTGCAAAATGTTTTGAAAGGGAAGTCATAGCTTTGAAGCAAAGTGGGAAAATCAATTTTAAAGAGTTAGAATCAAAATCTAAGAGTCATTCACCCAGTCCAGGAAGGAAACATTTGTTTTTGCTCCAGTTTATAAGAACAGTCACTTCAAGGTTGAATTCCTTCTAAGCTCCATTAGGGCACATGATACCAAGCCTCCAGGTCTCAGACCTCAGCTCTTCTCTACCCTCCACCCCCATCCCTTGGGATGAGCTCATTTCTTCCTGATTTCAATTAACACCTCAGTACCTCAGTGTGCGTGACTCATGGATTCATTCAGTCATCCAGCAAGCACTGAATTCCCACTACTGCAATAGCCATCATCACGATAGCTTGCATTTGCTGAGTTCTCTCTACTGCCAAACACTGAACTAGCCTTCCCTGTGCTTTGAGGATGTAAGATGACTGAGATGGTGCAGGATCTAGAAGCCAACTGCCTGAAAGAGAATCCACTTTTTGCTTCTTGTAAGTTGACCAACTTTGGTCAAGGCATTTGGTTCTCTGTGACTCCGCACAAGCTTCTGTAAAATGACTATGAAAAAAAAGTACCTATCCATATAGTCTTATTTATTTTGCTTTCAGAATTCAGGGAAAGATTTTGTGTTAAATGTCTAACATGCTACCTCATAGTAAACTTGTAAGCAGCATTAATTGTAATAATTGTCATTCCCTTTTTATATAATGGCATAATACTTTTAGGACATAACTTTTTATCAAACGTAAATACATGTCTGTGTTATTAATCATCATGGTGTAAAGCCTCTTAGATTATGACTTATGGGAAGGATGCCTTCTTAGAAAATACATCTGTTCTTGACCTGCATTTGAAAGAAAAAGTGGGCTGAAATGACTGTAACAACATTAAAAGTGCACAAGAGCTCAGAATCTGAAATTTGTATTAACTTCCTTCCTTCTCCTGTTCAGAGTCATGGAATATCAGAGCTGAAAACACCAAAACATAGATCTGCAATCACAGTAAAACGCCGTTTGTAGCCATGAGCATCCAGGTCAGAGAGGTTAAGGGTTGTGGGGACAGTGGCACAGGCTCAGCTGCAGGCTCTCGTCCCCTGACACTCACAATCATATATCACCACTGGGAGGCTCTCACCATTATTCATCATTTCCAAATGTGACCTTAACCATTTAATGCATTTTTTACTTCTTTACCACTTTTTGGAGGTCGAGTACTTGGAGGACTCAAGTTTAACAAAATTATTTTTCTTACATTGCATTTCATCAGACCCAGCTGTACCGGAACTATCATTACTGCTTATCAAAGAGAGGCAGCTAATGTGTTATCTAAATTTCCAATAGGTTTTGCTTTTTTTTTCCCCAGATACTTTGAAAGAGCAGGCAAAGGTGTAACACAAAGTGGGAGAAATAGTATTTTCCCTTTTGAAGTGTTACAACCAAGCAGCAAGAATTGTAGTCCTTGAAGAAATCCTTTGTTACTGCTGCAAAAGGATCTCACCTGTTCATCTCATGGTCATCAGGAAATAACACCAAATGGCAAGGTATCCAGGACATGTTTCTTGCCTCCAGCAACACCACAGCGTCCTAAGCCATGACCATCTCTCGCTTAGTTTGCTATAGAGCTTCCTACCTAAAGAAGCAGCCTTTCCTTTTACGCGTTTGGGTGTATTCTCAAAGAATTGACAGAAATAATTGCCACAGAGGTGGTTTTAAACACCTCACGTGTCACTCCTGTATAAGAAGTCCATGCTTCTCGCTAGGCTTTGAGGGACACTCGGCTCTGCTCCAAAGGCCCTGCTCTGGCTGGCTGCCTGCTCCTTCCTCCCAACCTCATCTCCTCCTGCTCTGTTCTACTCACTCTACTTCACTCACACTGCCGCTGGCCCCTCGCCCTCCTTGGGAACCTTAGGGGTTTTGCTCTGCTCAATTCTAGGCCTGCAACAATCACCACGGGGGAACCTGGGTGACTTTCTCACTGCTTTCTGGTCTTTGCTTAGAAGCCTTTTTTTCAACCAGGTATACCTGGATTAGCATGTGTATTAGCTTTTCCTGCTGTGACAAAACACCTTACACTCACCATTTGGAAGAAGAACAATTTATTTTGTCTCAGAGGATTTAGTCCATCGTCAACTGAGAGATGATGGCAAAAGGGCATGGTGGGGCAGGCAAAGCTGCTTAGTTCCTGATGTCCAGGGAGAAGAGCAGGGGAGTAGTGCTAGAAAGGAGGGGGCCAAGGACCAAGTATGAAACTGCAGGTTGTGCCTCCATGACCGGCAAAGACCCCCCAGAAGTGTGTGCTTCACTAATCCCCTACTTAGCTCTCCCAAGGACACCGAGTTGATAGCTGAGCTTAACTATTGTAGCGTCTTAAATAGGGTAACATGGCCCAGGATGGGTGTATAAACATATACACATACAGCACATTTCGGACTTTTTAACTACAGTGACCCACTCATACGGCATCTGACAGGAATGTTTTAGAGTGGAAGGGTGTGCTTTTCATAATTATGCTGGGACAATAGGCTTGGGCAAAGTGAGATAGACACCTACCTGTGCTTGACCTACCTAACCTGCTCTGAGTTTTCCCATTTATTACCTTTTGACAAATTGTAATATTTGATTATTGGTACATATTAGTTATTGTCTGTCTACTCCTCTTACACAATAAGTTCCATGAAGGCAAGTGTATCAATCTCTTTTGTAGTTCATGTTATCTAAGTGCCTAAAAGAGGGCCTGACATTGTAACACATGGTGCATTCTCAGCTTGGCTAGTTGAATAAAAGATATCAGGAAATCAAAGGTGACTTCAGAAGTTCTCTAGATGAGATGAACTTTTCTGTTCAGTACTATCAGGGTGGATAAAAATGAATGAGTATGCAAATCTGAAATTTAAACAACAGCCAGGAAATTCTAAATTTTCAAATGGATATGAAAGAGATAGTAATGAATGATATGGCTCTATCTCCCTTTCTTCAGAGAAGCGTATGATTAAATCAGTGCTTGCAAGTCCCTTTCTCATTCTCTGCTCTTTTATGTCTCTGATTTGCTCTTCTATTTTTAAAATGTTTAGGGTCTAGGTATATGATTCAGTGGTAGAGTACTTTCCTAGCAAGTGTGAGGCCTTGATCTCCGTCTTCAGCACTGGAAAAGAGGTGGTATCAGGCTTACGTGAAAAACATCTGCCTAAAACTTTATTTCCCTCCATCTCCCCACAGCCCCCCAAAAAAGTCGGACCCACAAGACAGTGTTAAATGACACTGTCCTTGTGTTATATATGTACCTCACATATTTTTTAGTAATGAATGTGTCTCATTGCAAACATCCCATCACACCATCCTCCACCATTTCCTTATATCTCTGTCTTCCCTGTGTCTTTTAATGGGCTGTAAGCCTTAAGAGATTGACCGTCTGACATTCTCCTTGGCTTTCGTGACAACCAGCAGTCCTTGGTACCACAGTCCTTGGTACACAGAGGGCACTGTGTATGTATTCACTCACCTGAATTAAGTTGAATTTCATTCAATAACAGCTGTATCTTTCATCTCACTACCCAGGCCACTTACCCAACATGGGCAGTATGGCTGCAACAGACCAGTTTCACTCTGTGATCTTACCTCATTGTGATCTAAAAAGCCCTCCTTAACCTGATATTTTCATTTACTAATAGTTTCTTGTCCTCAACTCACCCCACTTCCAGCTATAAATAATTTTTAGACACGAGTTGTTATATTGGGGCAGGCTATGTTCCTTGCTAAATTGTAGGTGAGCAGCCTAAACTGAGACCTTTTATTTATAAGTCAGTAAAATAATTTCTATGTAAAACTGAAGCTACCGAATCTGTTTGTATGGAATCTTCTACACTTGTATTCCCAGTCATAAGTGTCACCATATGTATGAAATATACACAAACGCATCATCCCTGAAACATATAGGGAAGGACTGCTAGAATACAGCTCCGAGTTCCATTGCATTAATTTTTGATCCTCTCACATTTTTGAGGACTGCTCCACGAGACTTTATTGATTCTGTAGCTGAGCGATTTGTCCATTGTTGCTCATATTTTCTGTTTTTGAGCTCTTCGTCACAGTTCATCCTCAGGTGCTCTTACCATATATTAGTACCTCTCATCTATATTTAACTTTTATACTCAATTTCTCCTGTATCATCGGCTTGAAACCATCTTCAGCCTTTCAGGCTGAATTTGCATCTAAATCTTCCAGCAACAAAATGCCCAGAAAGAAAAACAAAAAACTGCAACACAAACTACCATCCAGAAAGGCTGAATTTGCACTTCGCTGACAAGTGTTCTGTATTTTATCTTCCACACACCCATGCCCAGAGTCTTCCTCCTTGAAAGCATCCGACATGAATCAATGACAATCTCCATCATTTAAAAATCTCTCCCCACTTGCTCCATCAGAAAATATAATATACAGTATTTTATTCTCCATCTTTTCTTGGTGTGTTTCTTTCGTTCAGTCTAGAAGTAGATAATTCATGCGACAGCTAGACTTGATTTTAAATGTGCTGACTCCCCTCCCCACCAGTAACTCCAGATTTTTTCCCCCTTAAATCACCATTCCCCCGAGGAGTGGGAGAAACAAACATTACTGAAAATCACAAAGAAGGGTTTCTCACCAAGTTGTGTGTATCATGGTATGATCTTCACCAAGGGGTCTGCTGGAAATAGTTGCAGGAGTCAAAGTCCTCACAATTAGCAGACACTCAAGCTGCCTTGTGTATGTGTGAAAAAGATGGGAAAGTTCCTGGCCTTCCCAAGCACCTGAAGGACGACATCCTGCTCACTTTGCACTCAGATGATATCTGTATTTCAGCGATGTCAGCAAGTATGCATACTTTGGCAGAACAAACGTTATGTTTCCTTTCATAAGTGTCCTGAGAGGAATTGTGCAATCCTATAGATTATCGTGTGGAGCTCTCACTGGCATGTGGCCAAGGCAGAATACTCTTCTCCAGAGGAGGCAAATTGTGAATTAGGTTCACTGCTGGCAAATTGCTTTCTCTGTTCAGTTTAATTTAGTTTTCATGGCTTTTCCTGAGGGCTCATCTGGACTTGCTCACCTAACTCGTTTAACAGATCAGTTGAAGTTCAGAAAACTTCAAACTTTCCAAGATGTCAGAATGTTGTTTCATTCAATTCCTTTTTAAAACAACTGAGAATGACAAAAGTTTTATAGGTGTTAAATTCCCCAAAACAGACATAGAAAAGAAACAAAAATTAACAATATATTATATCAGGCATTATTTAACTCGTACCAAGGTATAAATGCTTGGAGGATTTACAAGGAGGGGGAAGAGGAAAAAATAGCTTTTAATTTAAAGAAAAAGTTACATTCTCTTAACAATGATTTCCTTAAAACTATTTTGGACAATCATGAATAGCAATTATAATGTAACAGGGAAAATTAGGGATTTACATAATTTAAGAGATCCTGGGCCAGGGATTGAGCTCAATGGTGCCGCAACCTGCCTCTCATAAGTGAAGGTCCTGAGTTCGACCTTCAGTACCAGAGAGAGACGAGAGAGAGAGAGAGAGAGAGAGATCCTCAGCCAGGATTCCAAACATAGTGGGACCCTGTTTCTGCTCATACAAACTAGCTAGAATGATCATCTATGAATGAGCTCAAGAAACTAGGTTGGCTGCATTAATGAAATATTCTTAACACAGTTTATAGATTTTAATAAATGTGAGGGAGGTGTTAGTTGCAGTTAAGTTCAGCTACATAGAACACACTCATATGCACAGAAATTGAAGAAAATCAGGTGAAATGAAAATGTGTATCTTTCTTACATAAAAGAATTCTGGAGATTTGTAATCTAAATCTTAGTAATTCCTCGCTCCTCAGAGACTCAAGCTCTTTCTACCTTCATTCTCCAATTCTCACTGGTTCTTCCTATTCCAAAATGGCTCCTGGATCTACAGCCTTTATGGCGACTTTCCAGGTGGGATGAAGACAGGAACACAGAAAGCAAATATATTTTAATTGAAGAACATTCCTACAGAGAATACAACACTGGCTATTGATTAGCAGTATCCAGTAAACACAATAATGGCTGTCTTCGTGGAATCTGAAAAATGTCTTACAGATACATACCTGAGGCAGTATATTGCTTGGGATCCTAGCCTACCCAAAATTCTGGTTGAATTCCAAAAAAACAAAAAACAAACAAAAAAAATTTAAAGAGAGCAGATATTGATTAGGCAGGTTCAGTCTGTGATATGGATACAGTAAAATTTTCCCAAAACTAGAGCTATTTTGAAGCCTGCTGGCCTCTGTCAACCATTATCTTCTTTCAAAATATTTCACAGATGGGTTTCTTAATATAAATACTTTTTATTCTTTTTAATGATAAAATCATCCCATTAACAGGTTGAACGGTGGCTCAGAGGATGACAGATGGCTGACTTCTCACAAAGACTAGTGTGCTCTTCTCAGCAGAGGAGAGAGACAGTAGAGGAGACTAAGAAGGCTCATTTGACCCAACTCACCCATGAAACAGTGTTTGAATCCTCCATCACCAAAGCCATTCTCTCTTCATCCAAATGCTATACTTTGAAAAAATATTCTTTAAAATAAGATCTGTTGCCAGGAAGGAAAAGACATATGCCATTCATTGCCTAGTAGTCCATTCTCTGTAGTAGTTTATAAAATTATCAAGGAAAGCAGAAAGCAAGACAGTGATAGAGTGGAAAAGCATGAGGTGCATTTCCAAAGTGGGCATAGAGAGGTCGGTGGAGAAGGGCAGCTGCTTTATTATCAGGGCCCAGTGTAAGGATACTAATTACTGCAAAAAAAATGAGATGGTGAATTTGGGAGTCTGTGTAGGCGGAGAGTGCTTGTCCATAAGCGTTTCATAATTATTTTGGAATGACCGAATGAAAGACATAAACACACTGCACAGAGTAAGTTCTCAGTAAATCTTCCTAGATGAGTGTTGGCCAAATTTACCAAGAGATGAATGTGTGAGTAAATCCTTAACGGTGAATTTTATCCATGATGTTCTTTGTTTATTCATGCTGCTGATCTTGCTAATGTGGTTCGTGTGAGTGTGAGTGTGTGTGTGTGTGTGTGTGTGTGTGTGTGTTTGGTGGTGCTAGTCTTCAAATCCAGGGCCTTTGTACTGAACTATGTCCTCGATTTCCTTTTTTCCAGGCAGAAGCTCACTAACTTTCACTTTAAGTTGCCTAGGCTGGGCTTGAACTTTGGATCCTCCCACCTCAGCCTCTCAGAGTGTGGGGCATTACAGGCATGCACTTCTGGGCTCGCCTCTGACATTTTTTTATACTATCTAATTTTAGACATAACTGAAATAGAGAATATGTGTTCTACATAGGCTTCCTAGGAAATTGCTGGTTATGGTGAATATTTGAAAAATCAGTACAAAAAAAAAAGCTCCACAGAACCATAAGTTGCGTGAAAAATTAGGCCTTCTAAGCAAGCAGTGGCCACCAGGGCTGGTAGGATCATATTTAATGTGTTATTTCATCCACCATTGAAGCAGAAAGAAGCTCAATGTATATAGTACAGACAGACAAAGATTTGCCCACCTGACTATGATCAAAGACGCATATTCAGATTATATTATAACTTTCTACACCTTTCATCTCTGGTCCAAAAGTAGCATATCAACTGTTGTTTCAAGAAAATTTGAACTCAAATGCTGCATCTTAAGTGCCTTAAGCCTCAGTTCTCCATCTTTGAAAGGGAAAAAGCCAGGCGTGGTTGTGCACACCTATAAATCCAGTACTCAGGAGGCTGAGATAGGAGGATCACTATGAGTTTGAGACCAGCCTTGGTTACATAATGAGTTCCAGGTCAATCTCAACTATATAGTGAAGTCCTGTCTCAAAAAACCAAAAAAAAGAAAGAAAGAAAGAAAGAAAGGGAAAAAATAGACCTGCCTGTCTGCGATCACCCGGCGGCGAGGAGGCTGAGAGGAGGATCACTATGAGTTTGAGACCAGCCTTGGTTACATAATGAGTTCCAGGTCAATCTCAACTATATAGTGAAGTCCTGTCTCAAAAAACCAAAAAAAAGAAAGAAAGAAAGAAAGAAAGGGAAAAAATATAGATCCCATCCTGATATAATACAGTAAATTCAAGTGTGCTGCCTATTGGCAGCTTTCGCTAACCTTTGATTTTGTGTAGTAAAAAAAATACCATTTCAGGCTAAACCTTAACTTCTCCTCCCTAGCTGGTTCTTCTAGGGATTTATTGTAGGTAGAACTCAGTTTTGTATGAAGAGGACACTATATTACTATTTCTCATTTTATATAACTTCCCCTATGTGAAATTTTATAATAGTGATGGTGATCGTTCAAAGCTATTTTAAACACCCCTTACCAGCCCAACAATTTGAAATGCATTATTTTGAGTTTACTTTCTCTCCCTTTTTCCTACAGAATTGTTTTTAAACTTTTTAAAAATAGATTCTCCAGCTGGATTTATTTCAAATTCAATCATTGTTAATACTTCAGTGTTTTATGTCTTTTGATTCTTCCTCAAGGTGAATCACTTCAAGTGGTTTGCAATATTTACTATAGGCTCATCTTCAGCAAGAATCTCCACTCCAACATCACAGCAGCCTTAAATTGTGGAAGTGTTTCTATAGAACAGTTTTAAACTGTTTCTGTAAAGTACTCAAGGGGGTTTCATTTATGCATGATCAGTTTTTGTGTTAATTTCACAGCTTGAAGAAATCCTGCGCAAAGTATAAATTTAGACTCTACACCCATGCATAATGTTGGCCTGAGGCTTCAATTTTCATGCAAGAATGTTTTTTTCATCTAGTTCCTAATAAAGGCAAGGTATACTTCCTTGTGCATATCTTGGATGGTGAGCAGAAGATTTCTAGTCCCTCTTCTCACAAGGGAGCAGCATTTCCTTCCATGTGTTAGATTTCTACCAAAGCTTTATTTCCAGCATCATTCCTCTACATTATGTGAGCCTAAGGCATTTGATTACTATATGGGCAATGATATCTCAGGTCTCCTTTTGTTTTGTTTTGCTTTGTTTTGGTGAAATTCTGTTTTGTTTTGTTTTTTGTGTCATGTGTGTGTTTTGCTATGTAACAAACTGCTCAGTAACTTAGCTGAAGACAAAAACAACTATTTGCTATTTTCACAAGTTGGCAAGTTGATAAGTTCAGCAGGTGATTCTTCTGCTCTGTGTGAGTAGCCACTGGGCTATAGTCATTTGGAGGATTTACTGGAGATGAAACATTTAAAATGGCTTGTTCTGATAGCTGGCAGTTGAGGCTGGCTATTGGATGCGGGCTCATCTGGGATTTTTGGATCGCTTGTGTCGGTGTTCCTCCATGTGACCATTCAATGGGGCTTTCTTAAGCTTCACAGCATGGCAGTTGGATTCCACGAGGGAAAGGCAATAGTTGAAGATCTCTTAATTCATGACTTTGAATATATGCAGCCTCATTTCTGTCTCATTTTATTTGTCAGAGCAAGTAACAGGCCAGTTTAGGTACAACCAAAAATTCTATTTCTTGAGGGAAAGATTGGCGAAACAAATTATGGCAATGTTGAACCCATCTCAGACTTTATTCCTCTTGAGCCAAGTCTGGTCCATTTCCCCCAAATCCCTCTGATCTTCCACTCTTAAAATTCCACTATGGACTTGTATTTGTTATTTGTTTCTGGCAACTGAAGACCAATCCTTTTTTTTTTCTTTTGGATTCAGTTGAGTAATTTAAAAAATTTTTAATATAGTCCCTATTACTGTGTTTTCATCTTTAGGTTAATCCTGTCAGCTATCCTGCAAGAACCTTATTTTTTATATGTATAATTAAATTCAGGGAGTTTTATCCCCAGTACCAGAAAAAAAGTTCAGAAAACTAAGATGTGTTTGTTAAAGAATGCTACCTTTCAGTTATAATTTTTGATAAAGTAGTAAGATTTTTTACTATGCTAATGAGTTATTTCTTCCACCACGAAGAAATTTCTTCCATCATAACATTTATACATATGCCTTGCTATAGTGCAAATCTTAAATATCCCCAAAGGCCCACATGCTAAGGACTTCGTCCCCAGTTTGGTGCTATTAGGAGGTAGTAGAAATTTTAAATAGTGAAGCCCAGTGGGAGGTCTTCTAGTTATTGGGGGATATTCCCTCAAAAGAGATAGTGGGACCCTAGTCTTTCCTCTTTATCTTTCTTTTCATTACCAGTCATGAAATAAACAGCTTTTTGCACCATCCATTCCTGTGTGATAGGTCAAGGCCAATGTGCCAGCAAAGTCCAAAGCAAGCCACAGACAGAAACTTCCAGAACTGTGAGCCAAAATAAACCTTTTCTCTTTATAGCTTGATTTACTTCAAATGTTTTTTAAAGTAACAAAAAGCTGATTAACACATTTCATGCCACCAAAAGCACGTAACTTGCTTGATCTCTCATTTCTATTTGCTAAGCAATAGAAAACCATTATCTAATGATGGCACATCAATTTGTCTCTCATTATTAGAAATAAATTATTATCATTTAACCAAAAAGCATCTCACTTGAGCCCAGAAATCATTCAAAATCAAGTATCACTAGAGAAAACCAACACTGTGAGTTCTGTCTTAAAGCTATTCTGCAAAAAAGCAATGAAATGGAATATAAAATCCATACTGTTTCTGTTCCCATCTAGACTTTCATGTTCCTTTTAACTGCTAAGACTTTTAAAAAGATGCATTTGGATATAGAGTATTGTTTTGGCCCGATGATAAAAAGAATCCACCCTGCTTTAATTCCAAAGTTGTACGCATGTCCATTTAGTGTGGCTCATTTCCTTTCTAAATGAAATGAAGTTTGCATTTATATAGCCCTTTACATACCACAGGGGATACTAAAAAGCCCCGCACAGCAGAAACTATTCACAAGCTTAGAGCTGAGCTCCTTCAGCGGACATATCCATCTTCATAGACTTAGACTACCTAATGCTACCTGCTCTGAGTGCCGAATGGGTTAGAAGTAAGCAGGCAGGGCGGTAGAGAAATATGTACTTTTAAAAGTAAGTTGTCTACAATATATCTCTGCCTGGATTTAGCTACTGAAATGAATTCAGCGAAAGTATAGGTGTGTCTAAACATGTTTGTTCTTTAGCACTGATATTGCCCTGTTCTAAGAATAATGTGGTTAGCCAGGAGTGGTGGCCTGTCATCGCAGCCCTCAGGAGGCTGAGGCAGGAGGATTGCTGTGAGTTCGAGACCAGCCTGGGCTACATAGTGAATTTCAGTTCAACTCAACTATATAGTGAGACCTGGTCTCAAAAAAAAAAAAGAATAATGTGGCTGAAAGTACGAATGAGAAAAGAATCACAAACAAGAAAAGAGAAAATGTGCTAAAGCTAAAATTATATATATACTTAACTTCAAACCATGTACATTTCATCTGAAACACAACAAAAATTTATATGCAAAAGAGAAGCCAGCAAATTTTCTAGAAGACAATTTAGCAGAATATCTTCATAACCTTAGAGTAGCAAAGATTTCCTATGCAGGACTGCAAAAGCATTAACTATGAAAAAGGTTGATCGATTACACCTTCTGTTCATTAAATGCTAACAAATAGAGAGTAAAAAAGCAAATTGTTGCCTGGAAAAAAACACACAGATCTCAGAAAATAGTTCTGTCCAGAACATATAAAGAAATAGTGTAAAACAATAAGATACACAAAATTATCTTTTAAACGGGCAAAAGATTTAAAGAGACCCTTGGTGCAAGAAGATAACCAAATGACCAATAAATACATACAAACATGCTCAATATCTTCAGCCATCAGAGAAATTCAAAGCAAAACCTCAATGAACTACCACCTCATCCTTATAAGAATGACTGTAATGAACAGGGCTGCTACCTGAATTACTAAGGATCAGAGAAACTACAGAACAACTAAAACTATCCCATTGGACAGAGGGTATACTAGTTTAACTTCTTTGGAAAACTATCAGTATCTGCTATGCATATACCTATGAGGCTAGCAATTCCATTCTTAGGCAAATGCATAACAGAAATGTGTTCTTATGTCCCCAAAAGATATGTTCAAGAATACTCATGGCAGTGTTATTTTTAACAACTCAAAATTCAACGTAGCTTAAATGTCTAGCAACAGAACACTACACAAAACAAAAAGTAAACTTCTTCTATCCAAAGCAACATAAATAAATAATCATTACATGTGTGATTCCATTTGCATCAAGTTCTAATACAGAAGTTCTATGGTGATATAAGATAAAATGATAATTGCTTGGCAGAGAAAGAGTAGTATTCAAAAGAGACAGGAAGAAAGCTTTTGGAGTTCTAGAACTTTTTATATCTTGATCTGAAGGGTGCATTCCTGAGTGTCCGTATTTGTAAAAATTCACTGAGATGTCCACTTAAAAATTGTGCTATTGTATGTAAAATATAGTTTAATAACAACAACACATACATGCACATGTTGTACCTGAATTTCTGATTATTAACTTAAATGACTATTAGCTTAAAATTATTACATATGAGTCTCATCTTGCTTTAATGAGAAATACTGTTACATGTCTTTCTCCAGCAGGCTCTAAATTCAGAAGACAGAGTAATTACCTTTTTCATCCTAATACCACACATAATGCCTAGCAAATTTTTACACATAACAATCACACATATGGCTTCTTGGCCTTTTGGCTAAGATCAAGTGTAATAATCACACACAAACTACATGTTAAAGAAGTACACCTATACATGGGAGGTAAGAGGACTCTGGACCCATCCTTCACAAATATCAAGAATCTCATATATTTATTGTTTTCCAACTAGGATATCAAAGTCTCAAATACAATATCATCTCAAATTTGCTGTCATTAAATATAGCAAAATATCCATGAAGTACACATTCCTTAATCCCAGGAGTTTATCTTTCTCTGTTCTGGTGTTCTTCAATCAGCCTTGCTAAATTATAGTAAACATTCCTGGAAGATGTGACATGTTGCAGATTGTGATCATATCTACAATGGCAAGGCTAGGTTGTACTTGATTCAGTAGATTCCATGTTATACATTCTCCTCTCCCCTCTTAAAAACAACCCACAAATAAGATATAGGAGACCATATTTTCTCCATGGTCTTTGAAACATCCAAATAGTCCATCTGACACTGCAGCTTATTATATATGATTTAAAATTCACCTGAGAAAATCACCCCAAGGAAAGAGTATCTAGGATTCATGTCCTTCATCTTTACTCAAGAGATTATTGATGTGATTTAGAGTCAGAGGAACACATTGGCCAGGTATCTGACTCCCATTTGATAAACTTGAAAATGATATGGGGGAATAGATGTAACTCCAATCATGCTAGATTTCAGACACACTGAATTTGTGTTTCCCGAAGTCAAAGAATGAATTCTAAAGAACAACAGAGATTAAGAGTAGGAATATTTATTGGAGAATAGGAATGGGGAATAAGAATAGGAAATAAGAATAGGGAAAAAGAATAGCTCTTGGAAGACAGGAGGAGTTCTGAATGAGTTGCCAATGAGCCCACTTCTCAAAGGAAGTTTTATAGAGCAAAATCACAAGGGGGTGTGTACAATGTGGGTAAAAACTATAATCAACCAATAAGATTACAAATGTAGTCATTTAGGTAATATTGGTCCAATAGTAACAAGGGTATATGGATGACATCATTAACCTCAGTCAATAATCTGTAGTCTTGGGCCAGGGATTTAGCTCAGTGGCAGCATATCTGTCTCACAAGAGCAAGGTCCTGAGTTCAATTCCTGATACCCAAAATGATGATGATGATGATGATGATAATGGTGATGATGATGATGATCTGTAGTTTTAGTCTTGGTAATCTTCGTGTTAGTGGTCTTGGTCTTAGCAGGTAGAAGAGGAAGACCCACCCCAATGAGATAATGGTCTATCTATACTGGAATAATCTCAAGCTTCTGTTCATCCCTCAGGGAAGTATGCAAATCTGGCCATTATGACTTTAATCATCTTCAAATGCTCTTCCAGCCACAGTTTCCATGTGTTCTCATCCTCTGCACTGACTTCAAGGGCCCAGCACTAACATTAAGTGAGGACCCATGAGGTGGGGTATCGCTATTATTATTTGTTGGGGTCGTAAGGGATTGCATTAATTATAGTTCTCCAGAGAAATAGAACCAACACGCAGAGTATCCTGACCTACGCATACACATATACATACATGCATGGAGAGAGAGAGAGAGAGAGAGAGATTTGTGTGAAGGGGTTGGATTATGCATCTGTGAAGGCCAGCAAGTCTAAAGTCTGTAGGACAGGTAGAAAGGCATCAAATTCAGTGGAGTTGATATTGCAGTCTTTACCTAGAATTGCTGCTTCTTTAAAAACTATCCTTGTTCATAATTCTTTCAAATGACTAAATGAGACCACCCACTTTACAGAGGTAAACCAAGTTTATTCAGTCAACAGATTTAACATTTAATCACATTTTTTAAAAAAAATACCCTTGCAGCAACATATTGGCTGATACTCAACCATAGCCTCGCCAAATTGACACATAAATTTAAACTTCAGGGTGGCTCGGTAATTGTCCCCAACCCTGCCTGGATTCTTTTTTTTTTTTTTTTAATTTTATTGAGTTTATTGGTACATTTTAGGGATACAGTACAGTTACATTCATTGTTGGGATCATGTACCTTTACATGGCAAGTCTTGATTCTCATTTTTTCCCCTTACCTCTGTGCTCCCTTCACCCCCTCCTCCCCTCCCCATCTACAAACACTTTATTTTCATCTTTTCATTCTCTCACATTTTTTTCTTCTCCCTTTTTGTTCTTCCCCTACGCATCACACCTTCCCTACACCTTTAGCTCCTTTCTTCAAATTTCTAAATGTCAGTAATCTTATTAGAATCTTATGCATTGTTGCAGAATATTCACACCAGGGAAACTATTTGCCTGGATTCTTAATACATAGAGAAGTGAGATGGGAGGATTGCAGTTTGGAAAACCCAACCATAATTGCAATATAAAAAAAGGACAGGAGGTGCGGTTGGTGTCTGCAGGTGAGGGGACTCCATGAGCAGGAACTCCACTCCCAAGCCTCAACCAACTGACCAACCGAGGTGCTTCCTGGGCGAGCTGCTGAGTTCCTCGGGAATCTGGTGCTTCTGGGGGAGACTTAAAAGTGAGAAGGGCCAGAAAGAGCTCACATCTCTGCTAACAACGTCATGCATGACAGAAAAGACAGACAGACAGTTGCTCCTACTGGTGAGGACAGAGAGGCCTGTCTCACTTGTGTTAGCAGTAGGTCCTTCACAGGAGGAACCATTCCTGCTAACTCCTCTGCTCCTCACCAGCATTACCACCCTTTTTCAGAATAACCTTTCACCCGTTTAAAAAAAAAATCAACTGAGAACCAGCTAGGGTTGAAAGTGTCAGGCCTGGTTTGGATATCTTGACACCTCCTAACCCAGTTCCCTGTCACATGAGGAAACTGCTCTGTCCCTGTATAAAAGCTCTCGGAGGAGATTCTGCCAGCTTGATACTGAAGGGCTCTGACAGACCCCAGGTAGCAGAAAGTCAGAGTCTTAGGGACTCCCTTGATGGCATCCTTTTAAAGAGCCCCCATTTGCTTAGCTGTGCAGAAGTCTGAAGGCCAGAGGTAGATGAAGGTTCACAAGCTTCAGTTCACAGGAAGCGATTTCCCTGGGCAGGAGTGGGATCAAACTTTATTTCAGTTAAAGCAGGGGAGGAGAATGCTGAAGAAAATTTAAAATTAATCTTGGACTAGAAGATTAGTGTCAAATGAGAAGCCCCTAGGTAGCCCAGAGTCCGCATTAATGACATGGTCCCCTTTGGACAGAGGATAACTCAAGTCTCTACTCAAGCTTTATTCTGAAGCCAGCAGTAACAGGTCAGGATTGGCTCATCTTTTTGTTTGGGGAGATGCCTTATGAGTCCCTAAAATTCCTGCTGACTGCAGAACCTGAAAGGCTTGGAGGACCCACCTTTGGAGCCAGCATTGTCTGATTTTCGAGGCTGTAAAGAATCTGAGAGGGGACATGGACTTTGGAGCTAAAGCTCCCCACTCAACATCTGTGAGAACTTAAGCAAAATTCTTTAATATATCTGGGAAACTTCTTAACCTCTCTCTAAGCCACATTCTGAAGAGATTCTAAAGCTGAAATTTAAGAGCTAACTTTTCCTTAACAAGAGAAATTGTATGGTATATTAATTAGAAAGAGCTACGATGGTGTGATTTATTTCCAGTGTGACTTTGAATGATTGCAGAAATTCTCTGTGCCTCAGTTTCCCCATCTATGAAATGAGAACAAGCAAAACCACTTCATGGGGCAGTGTAAGGGAAACCAAATAAAATAACAAAATGCTTAGTAATCTTCCCAAAGGTGTGTTTTCTTATCTTTTTGTTGTCTCTAACAGACCCAGAATTCAAATTGTGGCTACACAAAATTTTTCTTTGTATTTGATTTTCTTTTGTTCCATGTCTAATTTATAGTCATGAACCATTTCACAAAGGGAATATGTTCTGAGACATGCACCATTAGGCAATGTTGTCATTGTGTGAACATCACAAAGTGTACTTATACAAACTGAGATGGCTAGGATGTCATTAAATAATATAATTTTTGTGGGACCTTCATTATATGCATGGTGCATTGTTGATTGAAACATTATGTAGTACATGGCTGAAATTCCTCTGAACTTGTCTGGGATACACAAAGGAGATCTGTGGCAAAAGTAACCTGTTTGCTTTCCTGGAGCCAGTTGCACTGGTAGGGAAGGACTTAAGTAGTTAAGACAAAAGGCTTCTAGTGATTTCGTGAGGACAGCTCAGTGCTGATCAGTATTGGCATCAGCTCCCTGTGGGAATTTCTGAGTGTTGCACAAGTGTGCCACATGGATCAGAACTGAACAGAGCTGCCGACTTTTCAAAACAGAGTTCTTTCTCATCAGAAAACTCAAAGGAATTTCACAGGAAGCCCCACCAGAAGGTTTTATATCCAAGAATTTCATAAAGTGAGAATGTTTATGCCAAAGGCAAGTCAAATCAAGTGACAGTGGTGTTGGTCATCAGGACAAGAGTTGCTAATAATCATGATATTTTTCTTGATTTTCCCATCCACATGTTAGTCACATATTTTTAAAATACAAATATACTACATTTATCAAATGCCTTATTTCCTTGAGTTTATTGGTACTTTTTAGGTATACAATGCAATTACATTCATCATTGGGATCTTATACCTTTACATGACAGATCTTGGTTCTCAATTTTTCCCCATACCCCTGACCTCTCTTCACCCCCTCCACCCTCCTCTATTTACATAGACTTTGTTCCCATGTTTTCCTTTTCTCATGTATTTTGTTTTCCCTTATTTCCTTTCCCCTACCCTTCCCACTTCCCCTACACGTTAAGCCCTTTTCTTCCTATCTCACATTATCAGTTATACAATTTGGATCTTATTTACATTTTTAATTTTTCACACCAGAGAAACTATTTAGTATTTACACATGTGTCTTATTTATTTCACTGAAGAGTATGGCCTCAATATGCATCCATTTTCCTATGAATGATTCTAGTTTCTCATTCTTTATGGCTGAGTAGTACTCCATTTATGGAAAAACACATCTTCTTTATCCAGTCTCCAGCTGATGGGCAAATGGGCTATTTCCAAGTTTTAGCTATTACAAACTGTGCCGTTATAAACGTGGGTGCACATATATCACTGTGGTATGATTCTTTTAATTCTTTTAGAGAGATACTCAGCAGAGGAATAGCTGGGTCAAATGGAACCTCTAATCCTAGTTCAAGGTATCTGCATATTTATTTCCACAGTGGTTGCACCAGTCTGCACTCCCACCAACAATGGAGAAGCATTACTTTCTCCCCGACAACCCCGACAACATTTGTTATTATTTGATTTCTTAATAGCAGCCATTCTTTGTGGGGTGAGGTGGAATCTTTGTTGTTTTCATCTGCATCTCTCAAATGACCAGTGATGTTGAACATTTTTTCATGTATTTATTTGCTGCTTTTACTTCTTTGTCTGAGAAATGTCTGTTCAGCTCAGATGCTCATTTTTGAATTGGGTTCTTTATATATTTTGAGTTCTTTTTATATTATTTTGAGTTTTTTATATATTCTAGATAATAGTCCTTTGTCTGAGGAGCAGCTGGTAAATTTTTTTTCCACATTGTAGGTTGTCTCTTAGCTCTGTTGGTGGTTTCTTTCACAGTACAGAAGCTTTTTAATAAGATGAGATCCCAGTTGTTGATTCTTTGTACTAGTTCCTGTGCTACTGAGTATTTGTTCCTATGCCAGTGTATTCATGAATTCTGCCTAACTTATCTTCCAGCAAGTTTAGTGTTTCTATTTTAATATTTGGATCTTTAATCCACTTGGATTTTAGTTTAGTGCATGGTGAAAGATAAGGATCTAGTTTTAATCTTTGACAGGTTGAAATCCAGTTTTTCTAACATAGTTTATCAAAGAGGCTGTCTTTCATCCATTGAGGATGGTTGGCTCCTTTGACAAAGGTGAAGTAGCTGAGTACATATGAAGTTATTTCTGTATCTTCCGATCTATTCCGCTGATCCTCACATCTTTTTCTTTCCCAGTACCATGCTGTTTTTATCACAGTGGCTTTGTAGTATAGTTTCAAGTTAGGGATTGTGACACCTCTTGTCATGTCTCTGTTGCCTAGAATTGCTTTTGCTACTCTAGGTCTCTTCTGGTTCCAAATGAATTTTTGGATTATTTTCTCTAGTTCTTTGAAATATACTGCTGGGATTTCATTGAATCTGTATAGCAGTTTTGGAAGAATGGCCATTTTCACTTCTTACCCAGGAGCAGGGTATGTCTTTCCATTTTCTGATACTCTCTTCAATCTCATTTTTCAGAGTGTTGTAGTTTTCAGTGTAGAGGTCTTTTGCTTCCTTCATTAGATTGATTCCTAGATACTTCATTTTTTTTGGATGCTATTATGAAAGGAATTGTTTGTCCCACCTCTCTCTCAGTGAGTCTGTTTTTTGTGTACAGGAAAGCTATTGATTTTTGTGTGTTGGCCTTGCATCCAGCTGCTTTGCTGAATTTGGTTATTAAGTCTAGAAGACTTTTTGTGGAGTTCTTGGGGTTTTCTAAATAGAGTGCCATGTCATCTGCAAATAATGACAATTTGACTTCCTCATTCCCTATCTCTATTCCTTTTATTTCTTTCTCTTGTCTAATTGCTGTGGCTAATGTTTCCCGAACTATATTGAACATGAGCGGTGACAGTGGACATTCTTGTCTTGTTCCTGAATATCAAATGCCTAAATTTTGTGAGGTGCTTTTCATGCACATCCTCACTAAATCACCTTAACTTAAAAGAGCAAGGACAGTGGATTCTCATTTTGAAGATGGCAAAATTGAGGCTCAGAGGACTTTGGTGATTTTCTCAAAATTGCATAGTTGGTAAAAGTTTTTTGAGGAATCAAAGTTTCAAAGGGGAAGGGGAAGAGAGGGAATGGGGGAATGGAAAGGAAAGAAAAATATGAGAAAAGAAGAAAAAAAGTAGAAGCAAAGCTTTTGCAACTGGGGGACAGATAAGGATTTACCTCTGAACTCTCAGAATCCTTCCAAGGGCTCTGTACATGGAGGAAACCTCATAAATAAATGGACTTTGTGATCTAAATTTTACCTTTTTTCACTAATGGTCTATTTTTAAGGGACTGAACAGACTAGGACACAAAATAGCCCACCAAACAGATAAGACAGTTAAGGAAAGAAGACAGGAAGACTAACCCATACGCTCCCACTTAACTGATGTAAATATCAATGGTAAAACCAGTAGGGAGAGAAGGGAGAAAAGGGGAATGGGAAGAAACAACTGAAATACATCATGTACAGGTACAAATTCCCAGTGATGGATGTGATCATAACGTGTACCTAAAACGTACTGATAAAGTTAATTTTTAAAATTGCATAGCTAGTTGCAAGCACATTCTTAGAACCATGAGGATGGAACAAAAATGGGCAGGTGAAATGAGTACACACTTCACAGAAGAAGTAAAAATAGACAATAGATATATGAGGAAATTTTCAACATCTCAGGCCATTAAAGTTACACAAATTGAAACAATACTGAGATTCCATCTTTCCACAGAAATAATGGCCATCATCAAGAAATCAAATAATAACAAGTGCTGGCAAGACTACAGCAGAAAAGGAACCATTCTACCTTGTTGGAAATGTAAACTAGTACAGCCATTATGGAAATAAGTATGGAGATTCCTCAAAAAAATGAAGCTACAAATTTCATTTGACCAGACATTCTCCTTCTAGATACATTTCTGAAAGAGTTTAAGACATCACATTATGATAATACATGCATATCCATGTATATAGCAGCATGATTCATAATAGCTAAACCTTGGAAGTGACTTCATGTCCATCAACAGATATATGGATAAAGAAAATGTAGTATTTAATGCAATATAATACTACCCTGTCAAACAGAAAGATAAACATAAGTCATTTGTAGGAAAATGGTTGCACCTTGAGACCATAAGGCTAAATGAAATAAATTAGAGACATAAATTTAAATATCACATGGTTCCTCTTATATGAAAAACCCAAATTATAAATAAAGCAAAATGAATGATCGATACTAATAAATATAGAGATAGGAAGGGATGGGAGGGTGAGAGGAGGGGAAAGTGGTGAAAACCAGAGTTAGGATGTGTTATATACATGTACCGACTCCAAAAAAGAAATATAAACATGTATTTAAAGAGTACGAATAAAAATAAACCAGAAGATCTGTGATGTAATTAGTTCCACAAACTTTTAAGATTGTGCCACAAATGGATTATTTAATGCCCACTTCCTAAATTCATATGTTGAAGCCCTAACCAAATGTGATGATATTAGGTGAGGTATTTGGTAGATAATTAAGTCACAAAGACAGAATCCTCATCCATCGGATTATGCCCTTCTAAAAGAGGCCCCAGTGCTCTCTCTAGCCTGTTTGCTTCCGTATGAGGCACAATGAAATACAGGCAGGCTGCAACCTAAAAGAGGGACATCACCAGTACCCCCACATCTTGGCACGCTGATTTGGACTCCCAGCCTTCAGAACTGTAAGAAAAAATGCAGTTATTTATAAATCACTCAGACTGTGGTACTTTATGGACTAAGACAGTTATTCTTACTCTGAGTTACAGATGAGGAAGCACAGACCCAGATATATAACTAACTTGCCTAATAATACACATTGAGACATCAAGACTCAAGTCCAGGTGACAAATCTATCTCATCCTGAACCCCATGCAGCCTTTGTTCTTTACGTTGCTCCCACACAGAGGTGCCTTGCTGCTATAGACAAGAAGTCCACAGACAACTAAAGCAATCTGGCACTTTCAGGAAGTGTGTGCCACAGCTCACAACTGGATTTTCACAACAGCTTTCAGAAGAAATCCATGATTTTCCCTAAATATGCCTCTCCTCATCTTCTGCATGCACAGTGGGCTGCCATCTCCAAGCCCTTGGGATTAGATGAAGCCATGTCCCTAGTGAGGACCAATGAACTGGTAGAGCATGTGGCACATATTACCATCAGGCCAAAGCACTGAGTTGTCAGTGGGAAACCATCCAGAGCTCTTGCCAACAACATTCCAATGGCAACTGCTCTGTCATTCTGGATCCCTGAATGACCGTAATGGCAGAGCTATTGACCCACCCCCAACGGATATGCAGTGTGACCAGAAGGAAAAGCTTGCCACTTCAAGCCATCCTACTTCAGAGTACTATGTTATATAAACTATCAATAAACATAGGTTCCCCTAGCTGATACCAAATCAGACCCAAAGGAGCTTTGCCAGTCTCCTAAAGAAGCCAGCAGTAGTTATTTTTAACTGTACAATATAAACTCAAAGGCTACAGGAACCAGGAAGACAGGTTAAATAAGGGGAACATTGAGCATGTAGTAGTAAAAAGTAGAAGAGTTTGGGTTGACCTGGTGAATACATTTCAAAGAAATGTGGGCTCCTTACTGCTAAATCTCATCATTTTTTGTAAGAATCTAGATGTTTGTGTAACTTTTCCCAATGTAATAAAAACTATGAACGTCAAAGTCAGATTGTGAATGAAGTACAAGTGGGGATTTTCCATTTACAACTTTTGACCCTTTGCTTCAAATTCAAAAGCAAGCTCCCATCTGCCAGCCATAACTCACAAATTCAGAGCTAATTCTCACAGTCACTTGCTGTGTGACATTGAGCCCGGTCCTTAGTACTCTCATCTGAAAAATGGGTCATTGAGAGGAAAGTAAGTGTTCTTAATCTTAGGTACTTATGCCTCATTAAATCCCACACATAAACATAAAATCATACTTACACATTTCATGGTTCCCAGTGATGCTATAAACCCTCACTTCTGCTCTCTCTGTCCTAATATCTTGCCTGGCCTCAGAGCTAGGGAATCTGGGCTAAATGACATCAGAGTTACCTTCCACCTAAAAATATGTATTATCTTACCAAAAGGTATAGGATGTCTTCCTCCCTCTTGGAAATCATTAGCAATTCCGTCACTAGAGGACCCACAGCTCTAATGTCAGAACTGACTGTAACCTGCATGGAACAACAAGAATATAGGTCTGTCCATCCATCCAGAGGGTCCACTGATGCATTTTTTCCAAAGTAACCATTGTGACATCTGCAGGGCCAAGAGCACAAAATTACTCAGTGAGCACCAAATAAATGAATAAAGTTCTTTCCCAGGTGGACTCTTTCCCGCTTCCATAACATATGCTGTTAATATGCCTGTCCTTAATAAAGAGGGTCCCCACTTCATTTATCAAGATCCTGAATATATAAAAGAAAAATGTTTCTGGGAGCCCCTTGCTGTGGTTGGAATGAAATGCAAGTTCGTATTAGACATCCATTCAGCTGAAATACGATTTATCATAATGAGCAACCCTAATATAAATGGAATTTATATATGTGCCAAAGAGGTCTTAATTTGAAACAAACAAAAAATGCAATATTCATTCATGTCATAAAATGGGGCTGAGGCAATAGAATGATTGAGTAATGTAACCAAAATCTTAAAGCTACACAGAGAAAACTAAATAGCATTTTCAATTTGCACTGAGTTAGTTCAAAGGAGATAGCTATCCTGTGATGCTCAGAAAGTTTTGTAGGCAATCTGATTGCTTTAGCCATCCTGCCATGTTTACATAATCACCCTACCAGGAATCTTATCCTGGCTCATTGCTCACATTCTTGGAGAGTGTCTTTAACAAGGAGATAGAGAGCTTTGACTCACATGGTGCTTTGAAAGGTCCTGCAAACTGCCAAATAAGAAATGTATCATTTAAAGCAGTTGTCTCTGAAAGCTGGAGTGGAGGCAGGATATCGAAGTCATCCAAGATATACTAAAAGTCACGTCCCAGGCCTCCATCCTACACCAATACAATCAGAATCTCTACCTGTAAGATCAAGAATCTGTGTTCTCCAACAAAACTAACAAGTTTGGGTCCCATGTAAGTCAAGATTTCTGTTGCAAACTTAAACCAAAAAGGAAATATGCAGACCCTAGAAACTCAGTGGTCCAGCTACGAGGTCTGACTTCATGGTCAGATGTGTCCTGCACAATTGGGCAAAGATTTCAGGGATCTCATATCTTCCACATCTGTCAACTCTTATTTTTGTCTGCATTGCCTTTATTCTGAAGCACAACTAAAGCATCCCCAAAAAGTCATAATAACAATAATAGAATTGTAACTGCTTCAGGCTCTGTACTTAACCTCCATTATGTCATGCAGCCATTACAATTTGAGTTAAGAGATATTGCCTCCAATTAACTAACCTATGAAGTAACAAGAGCTCAGAGAGGTGAAATGATGTCACACAAAGTCACACAATGGTCAAGAGAGATGGAAAGGAGAATGGAAGCCACAGTTACCTGGTTTCAATTCCTACTGTTATCGATTCTCATAAGCTGAGGGGTAAAAGAGGCCAAGGAGCTATCTTTTAAATGCTGAAGTAAAAATAAGTGTTAGAGGGCAACAGAGAAGAGCAGGAAAATGTAATTTATGGGGCAGTTCTAATTTGTGCTAATGAAATGCCCCTATGCTCTCAGATTTCTGTAGGTTAAAGCTGTAGTGGGCCAGGATTCTGCCTGGATGGTCTGATGTGCCACCTACAAATCCATTCATCACAGTGGAAGGGGCTCTGCTGAACGCTTGCCTGCATAGACTGTCAGCATTGAGCTTGTGTTTGAGCAAAGCATTTCATCAGAAATCACCAATGGAAAGGCATAAATTAAAGGTAAAAAATTATACCAGGGCTGCTGGCAGGAGAGCTAAAACAGACCACAGTCTTAGCTGGTGGGAGATGTTGAAACCAGGAGGGGTATTCCCACTGTTAGGAAAAAAAAAAGAGAGAGAATATAACATACAGATGCAAGATGTGGTCCTTAAAAGGATACACAACATTAGGACAGCTGATAAAAACAATTTTAAAATCCTAAAAATGGCTAAAGGTGACAGTAAGTCCCAGATTTCTAATTTGGCCAATTTTAAGACATTGTGGTAGACCATGCACCACCCTCCTGCCATTTCACATCTGTGTTCTTCTGAGTATGGTCGTATGACTTGGGACACCAGCAAGTGTGACACGAGTAAAGACTCGCACATTTGAGCTGGCCCTGTGGGACACTTGGCCTGCTGCCATGGGGTTGCCATGTGTGTGGCTATTTGGAATCACAGAACTCTATTTTGTGTCTATGGCTGTGTCTTTCCTCAACCAGAAATTCTCAAGAAACTTTTTCTCTTTCTCTTTCAGGATTTTGTCTTTTATAGTAATTAGTTTGTGTCCTATGTCTGTTGCTTTTTAAACTATTTTAAATTATTTTGAGAATAGTAAGGATATAATATATATAAATAATATATATAATATATATATTATATATATAAAGGTTTGTGATGGGTGAATAAAAGGTAATAGTAAGGAGAAATCAATGGAAATTAATTACTAATAAATATGAATTTTTAAAACTGATGCATGTTCTGAGTAAGCCAGGGCTTATTTTGAATCACTGTCATTCATCTTATTTAATTCTCTCAATATCTATGAAAAAAGTATTACTTCCCCCAACTAAAGGGGCACTGAAGAAACTGAGGCACAGAATTTTTGTGGCTTTCCTAGTCTTCTGGATTGTAGGGGCAGAGCCAGGGCACCTATTCTGTCCTGCCAGCTTCAGAACTCACAACGGCAATCATAATCTAGGACTCCACATTCTTCTTCTAGCTTAGCCTGTTTTCTTGGTGTATAGGAATTTAAAAGAGAAGCAGTTATCTTCCAAACATGTTGAGGTGTGAGAGTTTTCACCAATTATTCAGTGTTTTTATAAAGAAAAAGATAAGTTAGGAAGTAAGTCATTGTCACCTGCATTGGGCAAATATTGCAGTCAAAGGAAATTCCTTTTACCACATTCAAAGAAGAAATACAAGCCTTGGTCTCTGGCACCATGATCATTGCAGCTACCAAAGCCATTTCACTACTTTGGCACTTTGGCAGACATTTGTACTTTTAGGTGTAAATTCTTAGAGCAGTATTGTCCTTTGGTAAGGGTCTAATATCCTTCAAAAAATAAAACTTAGCTATTAATTACTGTTATACAAATACAAAAGCATTGTGTACAAGTTCCAGGACTTACCAAACATTGCACAACCACTGCATTCAAAAACACTAATAATCTTAAAACACTCAAGAACCTGTCTATATCTTTATACATTAAGCAAAAAATGTTCTGTGTGAGCTCTGCCTTTTTACCTAGTGAACCGTAGTATCACATCATCAACTTTGCCTATAAAGCAGGACTTGTGGGATCTTTTAAATGCTTTATTAAATTTCTATTTTAAGCTTTTATTTTTAAATGAGTATGAAATAGAAAACAAGAAAACTGATTCTGAAGAAGTGTTTTGAAAATTAACTAAAATCTCCAAGTTGAAAGCCACTGTAAACATTGCCAAATGAGGCCTACTTTTAAATTCAAACGATGAACTTGACTCTTAAGTGCTCAGCAGAGAAGGACAGGGACAAACTGAAACATATGTATCATGGGATTCAGTCACTGAATTTTATATTTAAAAAATGAAAACTACATCAGACTTTATAACTTTTAATTTTGCATTCAAACTGGAAGTTTGAGATCAAAGAATTGTTTTTATTTATTTGTAACTCAAATATTGAGCATTATTAAGAGATTCAAAATTGCTTTTGCAATTTAAATACATGCAGCTCCTGATGTCTCTTCAAGGGAATAGCATAAGGCATAGGGCAGCTACTTTTCCTGCATTCCTCTGTATGGACCTCCTGCCAAAGGAAGTTAGCCAAATTGACCGCCTGTGACTCCTGTGTGAATAAACCCACCCTCCAGAACAGTGGGACCAGCTTCTCACTCCCCAAAATAATTTGAACTTAAAAAGCGAGACATTGTTCTCTCCTGATTTGCTGCCAACAAGTAGGTTATTGCTGCAAATCAGAAACTTGCCCATCCTGCCCCATCTACATGTAGATCTACACAGCTGCAAGATTGGCTTCTTCCAGGATGCAAGTGAGATTTTCACCATATGAAGACAAAGGTCTTTTTCTTCTCCATTTCTAAATGTCAAACACACTGACAAAAATACTTTGATAGACTTTTTAAAAATGTTCACTCCTAATGTAGTGCGAGAAGCAAATGTTTCCTACTGTAAACATAGCAGTAAGTGAATACTGTCACTGGCAGAGCACTCATCCTATGGTTAATAGTTCACAGCTTGACTACCTCGTGAATGTTAATCTTCTGATCTTAGTGTGTGAATGGTGGAAAATAGAACTTTCCCAATTTCTATCAGTCTACTTTGTCAACTCTCGGTTGCTTGTTTGATCCCTGCCAGTCATCATGGGAAGGGACAGAAAGCTCTGTTTAGAAGTAGTGTCTGCTTCCCAAGGATATTAGAGTTCAAAAAAGAGAAACACCATCCTGTTTTGGTTGTTGATGTCTCTTTCTTTTTTTTAAAAAAAAATAAGCTCTATTACTTTCTATGCCAAAGAGAGCAATTTCTTATATTGGTGGGGAAGAAAGCCAGGGAAAGTTATACTGAAAGCTTTTGCTCTGCAATTCTTTGAATTCAAACCACGACAAAGAGCCACTTCAAACTCTCTAAGCTACAGAGTTGCCAATTTTTACTTAATAATAAGGTTTATGCCTATCTCAAGTCTTCTGGGTACCAGGAATTTTTTCTGTAAATTAAAAAAAAAATACATGTTTTAAATACATGTTTTTCTCATAGTCTCCCAAATATAACCTACTTAAAAACTAATATTTAAATAAAAAATAATTTCCCCCAAAATTTCCCACATTTTTTTCTTTGTGGTTTTTCAAAACTAGCAGCTTAGTTCCAAACAAGAGGATTCACTGAAATATTGCAATATAATGAAATCATTGATGATGTGGGAAAATTTTCTTCTAAAGTTTTAACTATTGGTTTCAAACTTAAGAGTTTAGAGAAGATGAAGAGCTGTTTGGTGTAACTTGGTGAAACTTTAAATCTGAGCAGGAATAAAAATCTGTACACACAGGTGCTGCTCAAATAATGCAAGTTATCATTGTGACAGCTTGGAATCGTAACAGCAAAAGTAATTAGTTAGAAAGGTGACTGACAAATAGAAAGGGGTCAGAGATAAGACAGGAGTAATTTCCTCCAGCTGCTGACTCACTCTGGAGTCAGAGGCCAAGCTGCAGATGCTATTTTTATCTCCAGGAAGAGCTTTTGCTTGCTGGAAACTTTTTCATCTGAAATTGAATATGATAGCTTTGAAGAGAAAGGGAAATAAGAACTTACCAGCTAACCTCACATTTCAGTTTTCCTTATAGGGCCGCTTAAACCGGAAGGTATTTTCCTTTGATCCATCAGAAGTTGCAGGCAAGTTTAGAAGTCCAAACCCAACCTCTTTCCTGAAACTAAACAGCAAAGATACTGCTGTTGACCTGCCTTTGGGGCAACTAAGATTTTGAATTGTCTGGAAATGTGGAATAGACATATAAAGCCCTGTTGAATCCCCCTGCCCTGCCTTCTCAATCCAGAATCCTCCAGAGAGCCCGTTTCCCTCTGTTTTCATCCCCAGCTCCCACTGTGTCCTCCACTGCGCATGAGGAGAATAGGATTGATTCGGTGTGGCCTGTAGCCTCACAGAAAAAACAAAGCATGGAAAGATGCCGCTTTCCGTTCCTCTTCTGCCTCTTCCTACTGCGTTGCTCACGTTGCTTTCTGAGCCTTGGGTTGTTGTCTGGAAAAATAAAGAAACGAATTTTTAACTTGAGGAGTCGCTGTGACAATTTAACCATATAATCCCGATGGGAGGCCTGGCAAGGAAGAAGTATTTCAAGCGGCCTAGTGGTCCCGGTCCCTCTCTCCACTCACTTCTCCACTTAAGTTCTTCTAGTTCCGACAGCCCTCAAGTGAATTAAAGGAAAGCCAGAGTAGGAAAGCAAAGACAGCACACTTGGATCGTTCCGCATTCTTCCCAGTCCTTGTCATTCTCGTCTTAACAATAGCAAGTGTCAGCCACAGCAACAAGAACTGGTATTTATTGAGCACCCCGTACATTTCTGATACTGCGAAGAGGGTCTTACTTAATACAACATCTCACGTAATTCATCACTTGTCATAGCGTGGTTTTTAGCAGTCCCATTCTTTATTCATTCCCACCGATTTTCTTCTGTTTAGGTCCTGAAGTCATCTCGCCTCTTATGCTTGCATGGTTATTGTTTTGACCAAGGCCAGGACTTCACCTTAACCGTAGGAGGTCCCACGTTGTTATATGTAGTTGTCTTCTCAGACTATCGAATCTGACCATGTTCTACCTGCACAGCCACACCTGCTCTGTCTCCCCACTGCAGGCCCCTCACAGATTCATTGGACCTTACGTATTGCCATCTAAGCCCCTGATAAGACAGACCTCTTCCTAACCACTCACTCACCGGTCCTTGTCCTGCTAAGTGGGTCCTTTCAGGCCACCAGGGGAATCTTAGTGCTTTCTCACTGTTTACAGAAGTTGCCTAGATTCACCAGCTGTGTACCTCTAGGAGATGTTGATGCTGACACAGACTTATTGCCTCTGCCTAACACAGTTCACATGCTCATCTATGTCCCCTCCTACTAGGGTTAGGGGCTCTCCACTCCCTAAGTAGTGGCCCACATGGAGTTCTCAGTCACATTAGGAAACTTCTTCAATTGTCAACACTCCAGAAAAAAAAGAATATCTAATGGATTTCCTTGGCCCCTGGAGCGAGTGCATTTCGCTTCCTTCCCTCCTCCTGCCCACTGCCCCTCAATACATAAGGCTGTCCTTGTCTTAGTCCTTGTCTGTGCCCCACTCCTCCCTAAAGTAGGAATCTGATCTGCCCCTCCCTGATTTCTTTCATTGGGATTTTCTCTGCTGATAGTGGAAGATCCAGGAAGATATGCATCTCCCTCTTAGGAAGACGTGGCCAGTTCTTTTCTTTGTTTCCCTCCTTTGCTCCTAAAACAGTGTTCTTTAGTATAGCTGGTATAATTAGTTTTCAAAGTCCAGATAGATATTAACATTACAGACTTGCAAAAAGATCAGAATTCTTTGTGATAACTAGGATCATACATTGTCATTAAAATGCTTCCAGCATTCTTCATATATTTAGCACATTAGGGAGTTAAAACCTTGTTTAATAAGTAAGATACAGAAGTTTAGTAATACTCACAAAGAACTGTAGCCTACATTGAGTATATAGACACTGGAAAATGTCTTCAGACCTTATTGGCTATTTCTTAAATAATATAACATGTTAATCTTCTAGTAATATTAGTAGTTCTATACAAAACCATATGTAGAAATTGCCAATGAAGAACTTTTTTTGCTTTCAAAATTTATTTTGGGGCCATCACAGGATTAGTCGAGAGGATATTGTTTTAATAACCATGACATTGGCTTTTTTGGAAGGCACCATTAGAGCAGAGAGGGCCACAGCTGCAAGCAAAACTGACAGAACTCTGTTCACCTTTCCCTTCCCCCTCCCGCCTTCCCATGTTCCAAAACCTGGAACTGTTAAGTTTGATCTTTAGTTTTCCATGTCAGCTTTTCCTGCTCTTGGTTTCTTCTTGCATCACTGAATTCCTTTGAAGAGTAACATTTCCATGTTGAGTGTTGATCTTTTATTCTCAATGCAAAACTATAATCCTTTTTCTCATTTTTATGATTTCTGAAACTAATTTTTCTCAGAATATGGGATTCAGAAAGAAATATATAATTTCCCCCAAGAAATTCCAGAAGGGAATCCTTGTGTGAGAACAGTTGTAATAATGGATATTATTGTTTTATTCAAACTAGGAATATGTGGGCCTTCCCTCTCCTACTCTGCGTGGCTGTCAGACATACACTTCTACAAGAGGCAAACAGATCTTTCTGAAGGCTCCATCCTACTTCATTAGTCACTGTGTACGCTATGATATGGCTACCACTCTTATTTAGAGCCATTTAGCAGGCATTAGTTATTGGCATGAAATGCCAGCTAAAATGTCAAAAACAGAATCACAAAATTGAGCCATTTGGTTGGAAAAATCAAGATTCTGGAATTTTTTCTTTGATTTTATTCTTCCCAAATACCCAGTTCATAACATTCCAAAAAGTTATTAATTTTCTTTTAATAAGCATTCTCTCACTTGGAACAGAGAATATCCAGATGATCCCAGGGCAGCCTCCCGAAAGCTACTGACTTGATCGAAAAAGTTTGATTACACAACCATGTACCAAGTCAGCTGAAGACAATTAGCCAGCCCCCGCCCCACTTGCTTCTAGACTGTTTTTGTTGCCTATATACATTTGTCCTGGAATAATTGGCTTATTTTTCCAACAAAAATACGAAATTACATGTCTAGGGCTTTAGTGTGGGACTTCACAGTGACTCAAAAGAAGTTCTCCAAACCACCCAGCTTTGGAAACAGATTCTAAACTTAGTTTTAGCCCAAGAATCAGAGAATTTCCCTTCAGCCTTTGAGCCTTATCCTGCAGATTGTGAGTGTGTGTGTGTGTGTGTGTGTGTGTGTGTGTGTCTGTATTCAAGTTTCCCAGGAGAAGCAATTAACAGGAGAGAGATATATGATAGATAGATGATAGAAAGGTAGACAGACAGAAGAGCTAGAGGGAAGGGAAAGAAAGAGAAGAGGAAAGGAAAGGAAGAAATTCATTATAAAGCTGAAGAGCCAGGAAAGCTGGTAGTACAAAGCCCCAAGACCTAAAGAGTCCGTGATAAAGATTCCAGCCCACATCTGAACACCTGAAAACAAGGGCCACTGAGGGCAGGAGAAGATCAATGTCTCAACTCAAGAAGCTCCACAGAAGTAATTCAAGTTTCTTTCATCTTCCTATCACCTTTCTGTCATACTCAGGCACTCTCAGTACTGGATGCTGCCCACTACATTGGAGAGGGCCATGTGTTTTACTCAGTGCACCATGTCAAATGCTAATCATTTCCAGAAGTATCTTCGCAGGCGTACCCAGATATTTGAAACCTGATATCTTGGCCCCTTGAGTCCCAGAGAAGTTGATCCGTAAAATTCATCATTACAGTGTGCCTAGTATTTTTTCTTTTATAATATTTTTAATTACCCCATTAATTAAAACCTACAGAATTCACTTTTTAAAAATCTAGATTTCCATTTTATTTTAAGCAAATAATATACCAAGAAATTCTTTCCTTCTCTGGTGGTCCCTCAAGTGGCCTCTCCTCACTCCTAGAAAACATTTCTAATATTCATAACTGGTGCCCATGTGACTGCCACAAAGCAGTGAGGTGCCATCCTCCAAAGGAGGAAAAAGGAATTGCACGTGGGTGAACAATTGCTATTCCCTGCCCTATGGGCCTAAGGGGAGAATCTGGGAGACAGAAAATTCCCTCTTCTCTGAGACCACACAGACGCACAACCCTGCATCCACCACAGCTGCAGCCAGAGACATCTGTCTAATCTGTCTATAAACTCTAGATATTCCTTTTTTTCTTTAACCAAACAGAAACAAACATGGAAACATGAGGAGTTGGTCTTCCTGTTAACTGTGGACCAGAGATCAAACTGTAACTTTCAACATCTCTTTCCCATTCTTCCTTTTCTTTAGTCACCTTGTAAGTAAGACCTCTGACTTTAATAGCGAGGAATTTAGATGTTTTCTCAAGTGTGTAGAGTAGAAGAAATCCCTCTTCACACAATTTTCATTTTCTTTCAAAGAAAGAAATCTTAGAAAAAGAATTAATCTTCATGTCATACATACATATCAGTGTGCGTGTGAAGGAATACCCTCGAGGTCCATCGGGAAACAAGTGCAGGAAGAATGCTGTCACCTGGTGATCTCCCCAGATGGCTTCTCAAGTCTTTGATCAGAGCGGCTAGCAGTCCTTGGATGAACTGGTGGTGTTCTCATTCAATAGAATCCTTGTATCACCATTTATTTTTCAAAACTTTAAAGCTACCCTTAAGGCTTTAATTCCAAGGAGAAAATTTTAAGGAAGTTAGGATTTAAAGTCAAATATTTTTAATGTCACTTTTTTCTCTCTTTTCCCCCTAGTGCCTGTGATAGTCCTCAGGGCCTTATACCTGCTAGGTGATCACTGGACCACTTGAGGTGCATGTCCCCCACCCCCCCACCCCCGAATGTCTTTATTTACATCTTAAAGGAGATTCAGCTTTCACACATCACCTTTTGTACGAATGCCAGAAATCTCATTTTCGGAGCCCTAACATAAAAACCATCGCTGTTGCCCTAGTTAAAGCAGGCGTTAGCACCCTGGAACTCTAATAACTGAACCTCTGTCACTTGTCACAGAAGTCCCTTAAACCTCTTTGAGGAATCCTCTGTTACTCTGAATACTGTCTTAAAACTACGCTCCGTTGTGTCCTTGTTTATGGACTGAGATTCAGGGGTAAGAGAAAGGGAACAAAGCAGCCAGCAAAAAATGTACAAGTTTTCTATGCAATACCAATACAGCTTGACATTCTGTTACTTCGGTGGCGTAAGGATAAGCCATCCGGATCAAGCATTGCAGAGGCACAGCCTGGGTGTGCTGAAAGACTTGTGTGGTTGTGTGATGCGTTAGACTTGCCAACCTTTGATGTCACAATCCTCTTCTCGCCTGCATTCTTCATAGTGTGAAACAGAGCCTTGGTGGGATATCATGGGATCACCCTTTCTAATTAAATGAATGACTTTGGGGAGCACAGTTTCCCTCATGGCAGAATGGCCAATTCTATTGCTTTCTCTGTGTGGGTCCAAGACTCGATCCTTCTCCTTTAGTTCACCAGAGAGGTTTTTCAGAGCACTCTAAATCACTCCACCTTGCCTTCCGGCAGCCTCTGTTCCCCTTTCTCCACCTTATTTTTATCCAAAAGTCTTATCACCATCTGACATCACATATATTTGTCTGTCATCTCTCTCCCCCACTAAAATTCAACCTCAGGAGAGCCGAAGTTTTATTTTATTTTGTTTGCCACCGTCTCCCTGGAGCTCAGGAGAATTTCTGGCATGTAGTAGGTGGGCAATAAAACAAATGAGGTGTCGAATGAATTATGAGATTGTGAAAAAGAAAAGAGTACGTGTAAAATGTTTCACACAGTAACTGGCTCATAGGAGGCCCTCAGCACAAATTAGTTATTTGTATTATCATCATCACCTTTCATGCACTCGCAGATGATGACTTACATGATGATTTCACCCATTCTTTCATGGTTCCTTAAAATGCTCCCTGAATCACAAAAGAGAGCCCCACAGCACCAATAGGCCTTTGCAGTAGATATAGCCCTTCCACATTTCTGAAGTCAGCACATGAGTAGAAATTTATACATAGTGTGAATAACCCTTTCCTGGGTTTGAATGTCTCCCCCAAATTTTATCTGTTGAAAGCTTGGTCTCTGGTGAAGCAGTATTGAGAAATGTGAACTTTGGAAGGTGATTTGGTTATGAAGTTTTGCCAGTGGATTAATCTATTCATGAGTTAATGGGTTATCATGAGGATGGTGAGCTCTCTAGCACCCTTGCTCTGTCTTGCCATGTGATTTTTTGTCATGTAGCAGCCATATGCAGCAAGAAAGCCCTCACCAGATGACTCTTATCATGCCCCTCAAGTTCCAGCCCACAGAAATATGAGTTAAATAAACCTCTCTTCTTTATAATTATCCAGGCAATGGTACTCAGTCGCAAAAACTAAAAACAAACTAAGATATGCTTGAAAATGCTTCAGGAAGCCACTCTTTGAGAATCAATATGCCACCTGCCTCTGAGTCCAATCCAACTAAATGTTCCTCTTGTATCATAACAGATTGGCAATTCCTCGATTGAATACCAGAAGAGGGTATTAGGCTTGTGTTAGATGCACCCATATTCCCCAAATAATCAAAGTCTAGATTATTATAACATTTAGCACTGGTCTAGTTAAACACCAGTCCATTTCTTGGCAGAGTAAAATATTTATACAATGAGGTCTAAAACCAAATGTGGGAGATAAAGCATCACTCTGGCTATGCACTCAGTGTCTTGAAAATCGGCCAGAATTATCATCACTGCTTCATTTATGTGTGGGTTCTTTCTTGATTTTTTTTCTCTCTGTACTTTTCCACTCCTATGTTTTTCCTTTTTGCCAATCATATAGTTGAAACTTGTGTTTATAGAATCATAAGCAATAGCAAAAGACTGTCAGACCATTTTCCTATTTGAAGGGTCTTTAGAGGATGTCCAAATTTTCCATTTGACACAAAGTATAGCAGAAAAGTGGAAATAGTTTGTCTAAAGACATAGAGTAATAGATGTGACTCCCTAGTCCAGTAACTTTTCTGCATCTTCTAAAAATGCAGACATCATACTTTATTGCTCCTTTCCCAACTCCAGAAACCAATCACCAAGAGGGAAGGTTGGGCCCTTTGGTTCCTCTTCATCTTGGCTCACATTTCAAGCATCCTTTGACAAAGGCACAAGCTTCTTTCCCTGTTCCTTCTTTAGTCGCTTGCCCCTTCCCTACTGCCCCAGTAAGCTTTTCACACAGGCTCCAGAAATTCTGATTCATTGCTTTCCAGTCACACCAGTGCCCACCTTTCCCATCCTTTGGCAGCTGCTGGGATTCTTGGTAGGAAACATCACTCTTAAAGCCCCTGGCATGGGAATCGTGACCACACAGGGCACTGGAGTCTCATATTTTCTTTCTGAGTCATGTTGAATAGGGGCAACTTCCTCACACAGATATCGAGAAACACATCCAGACAGCACACATGGATAATGAAGAGGACTTAGAGACTCTAGCAGTCTAAACAGAACTGCGTTTTTAAAACAATAAACATTCACATATAATGCCAGATTATTGTTGTAGATTAGATTGTGGCGAGGAATGACCTCACATTACACTTTTGCCCGAGGAGGGATTTGATGGTATGAGACATTACACAGGATAAGAGTTTGTTGCCAGAGAGCCAAAAGAGTTCTAGAAAGTGTTTGACCACTTATAAATCAGATGCTTCTTTTGTGTTAGATTAGGGACACTGGGCCTCTTGCCTGATAATTCAAACTCATATCCACCACTGCCACCATCAGGCCTCCTCAGTCCCACAAGCCTCTGCGTACTCCTCTCATGCTAAAGACATAGATTTTCAAAATTTTGCCAACATATATTTGTACTTCACTTCCTCCTACTTCAGCTATAACCTTTTAAATATTCTTAAGGGCTAGGACCACAGAGTAAAGTAGAGGATCTAAGTGGGAAGTGCCTTGAAGAAAAAGCTGAGTTGGAGCAGTGCATCTACGGACTTTCCCATGGTCACTAGATTGTTCTGGGTCTTCGTTACCCAGTGCCCTACTGTTCTCTCTCTCTTTGGAGTCTCATTAGAGATTAAGTCTCACCACATGTTCCACAGGTTTCTTTTCTTCCATTTACCATTATGTTCACTTACGTAGAAGGAAGAAGGAAAAGAAGAGGGAAGTCTTATAAAAATTTCTGTGTGCACAACTCTTCATTTGACTTTTTGGCCAATATCTGCCACAGTAAAAACTCTCATAGCCTTTGAAATTGAAAGCGGATGGGATTATATTTTAGTAGGTGCTTTCACTGATGTCATTTCATTTTTTTTTAATTTTATTGAGTTTATTGGTACATTTTAGGGATACAGTACAGTTACATTCATTGTTGGGATCATGTACCTTTACATGGCAAGTCTTGATTCTCATTTTTTCCCCTTGCCTCTGCCCTCCCTTCACCCCCTCCTCCCCTCCCCATCTACATTTTTTAATGTAGTTTTTGCTCCAGTGGTTTCTTCTCCTACTGTTGAGATGGAGAACCATAATGCATGAAGATATCAGATGATTCATGGATAATAATAATCATTGAGGACATGGAAAGGTGCACAAATCAACCATGTGTGTTACTTTTAGAGTGCTCACGTGATAGGACATATTTTCAAGGCATTTCTAAGTATGAGAAGCTGAAATTATCACCATAATTTACTGAAGTCATGGAGAACACATGTGACTTCCTTGCTTCCAAAATGACATTATGTGGATACCAATACTTTTTTCCTTCACTTGTAGTTTCCTATGGGATTATTGGGCTAAACTGAAAGACCATCATAAATTCTGCCTAGTACCCTGCTGTCTATGTTCAAAGACTTGTAGTATTTGGAGTACATGATCTATGCACCAAGGTGATACTCTAACAGAGACAAATTATGTTCAAACATCTGAAAGTCATCATTTCTATGCATATGCAGGCATTTTGGGAAAAATCTACAAGAGGATCAAAAACAAGATTTAACCACATCTGTTTGGGTTTAAATGACATTGTCTATATAGTTCAAAGTTGTTTCCTCTTGTATAAAAGAAAACCTGCCCAGCTGTTTTTTATCTTAAATTCCTAGCCTTTATCAAAGAGATGTTTTCATTGGCTAGCCAGTATTATTTCTAAAAGTTAAAGTATTTAGAAAAAGGGTCTAAGAAAAAAATGTTTTATTCCTCTAAGTTTTACCCCCAGAGCTCTTTCTGGAATTTACAGACAACTAATACAGTGGTTTTGTTCAATTTTAAATAGAATAGCTGATTCTACTGTGTGTCATCATTTCATAAATTAGATCTTCCATCTTTTTCTGCAAATAACTGATCATAGTTGACACTGGTGAGAAACATGAAGCAAAAACATGAAAACTAAAATGAACAAATTATACAATAAATAAACATTTGCCTGCATGAATATTATGCACTATTAAATGGGAAAGAGAATGCATTTGAAAGCCACCATTTATCAGTACATAGTCTTATTTAACAGAGACATGGATTTAGAGCAATATTATTCTGGTGCTGTATTTCTTTTGGATATCTGACACATTCATATTTGAAAAGATCTGATTACAAAAAGTCTTGTATTTTATGAAGATAAAAAGCTCCACTCTGAAGCTCTACTAATTGGTTCATTAGAATGAAACTTCAAAGAGAAAAAATAAAAATGAATCAAAGGAATATGATGAAACCATTCTAAGCAGTCACTTAGCTGCTTTCTGGTGAGGTGATTCTTTATGTAGTTTCCAGCTGTATTCAGTCTATTATTAATATAATGAAAACAGGTAAATTTATGTGCATGCATACAGAAGTGACTGTTGTTTTTATCACATGTTAAGAGTCAGCAGGTAACTATAAAGAGAATATTATTTTTGAAAAGGCAGCTTTTCCTTGTAATCTGTACAATCATTTTCTGTTAGACACAGATTCTCTTTCCTTGTCAAACAAGGACATCTTTTGGCATTTCCCCCTTATTTGTGTCAAAGAAGTAGTTCGGGTTTTCTCATTTTTGATTTTCAGAAAAACTTGTAAGTACCAATAAAGCATAGTTTTGAGAATAAATAAATATCAAGTACTAAATTAAAATTAAAAATACTTTGCATTTTTTATTCATTAAGTTTGTTGGTACATTTTAGGTATACATTATGATCTCATTCATCACTGGGAATTTATACCTGTACATGATATATCTTGGTTCTTGTTTTTTCCCATTCCCTTTCCTTCCCTTCCATCCTTCCACCCCTCTGTACCTACAGAAGCTTTTTTTCCATTTCTTTCTTTTTTCATTTTTCCTGTCCCTTCTTTCCTTTCTCCAGCCCCCTCCCTAGTTGGCCTTCCCCTTTGAACACTCTTCCTATTTCACATTGTCTGTTACATATTTTGGTCCTCATTTACACTTTCAGTATCTCACACCAGAGAAAAAATTTGATATTTACACATATGTGTGCTATTTATTTCATGTAAGACTATGGCCTCAAGGTATCCATTTAAGTGTAAATATCTCTAGTTTGTCATTCTTTATGGTAGTACTCCATTTTGTTAAAAAAGAAAACTATATCTCCTTTATCCAGTCACCAGTTGATGGGAATTTGGGCTGTTTCCAAGATTTAGCTATTACAAACTGTGATACTATAAACATAGGTACATATATATCACTGTGGCATGGTGTTTTAGTTCTTTGGGGAAAATACCCAGAAGGGGAATAGCCGGGTTGAATGAGACTTCTAATCCTAGTTTCTTGAGGAATCTGTACACTGATTTCCACAGTCATTGTACCAGTTTACACTCCCACAAACAGTGAAGGGTTCTTTTCTCCCCCATAGACCTGCCAGCATTCATTATTGCTTGATTTCTTGAATGCAGCCATTCTTTCTAGTAAGGTGCAATCTCAGCATTGTTTTCATTTGCATCCCTCGAATGACCAGTGATGTTGAATGTTTTCTCATATATTTATTTGCTGTTTCTACTTCTTCATCTGAGAAATGTCTGTTCATTTCTGATGCCCATTTTTGGGTAGCAGCTTTAAATTTGTGGGATCTAATTTTTTATATTCTTTATATATTCTACATAGTAGACCTTTGTCTGAGAATCAGGTGGTAAAAATTTTTTTCCACATAGTGGGTTGTCTGTTGACTCTGTTGGTAGTTTCTCTTGCTGTGCAGAAGCTTTCTACTAAGATGGAATTGCAATTAATGACTCTCTGTGCTAATTTGCATGCTGCAAAAGTTTTGTTCATAAAGTCTTTTCCTATGCCAATGTCTTCAAGAGTTTTACCTAGCCTATCTTCTAGCAGACTTCCTGCTTTTGTTTTAATATTTAGACCTTTGATCCACTTCAATTTTAGTTTAGTGCATGGTGAGACTTGTGGGTCTAGTTTTAATCTTTGGCAAGAGGAAACCCAATTTTTCCAACACCATTTATTAAAGAGGCTATCTTTCCTCTAGTGAGGGTGTTTGGCTCCTTTGCTACAGATGGGGTGGCTGAGTATGTCTGCAGTTGTTTCTGCAACTTCTTTTTTTCTTTCTTTCTTTCTTTCTTTCTTTCTTTCTTTCTTTTTTTTTTTTTTTTTTTTTTTTTTTTTTTTTTTTGAGGCAGGGTCTCACTATGTAGTTGAGGCTGACTTGGAACTCACTGTGTAGCCCAGACTGATCTCGAACTAACAGTGATCCTCCTGCCTCAGCCTCCCGAGTGCTGGGATTACAGGCCTGCACCACCACGCCCGGCTGCAATTTCTAACATATTCCATTGATCCTTGGTTCTATTTCTTTGCCAGTACCATGCTGTTTTTATCACAGTAGCTTTTTAGTACAGTTTCAAGTTAGGGATTGCCTTTGTTGCCTAGAATTGCTTTTGTTGTTCTAAGTCTCTTCTGGTTTCACATGAATTTTTGAATTGTTCTCTCTAGTTCTGTGAAATATGCGGTTGGGATTTCTATCAGAATTCCATTGAATCTATATGGTAGTTTTGGAAATATGGTCATTTTCATTATTGTTCTTTTAACGCAGGAACAAGGAATGTCTTTCCATTTTCTGATGTCCTCTTTAATCTCTTTTTTTCGGAGTGCTATAGTTTCAAAGTAGAGTTCTTTTACTTCCTTAATTAGATTGATTCCTAGGTATTTCATTTTTTGGGACGCTATTGTAAAAGGAGTTGTTTCTCCAGTTCCTCTCTCACTGAGTCTATTGTTTGTGTACAGGAAGCTTATTGGTTTTTTATTTATTTATTTATTTTTTGTACCAGGGATTGAACTCAGGTCCTTGTGCTTGCAAGGCAGGTGGCAGCTCCACTGAGCTATATCCCCAGCCCAGCTATTGATTTGTGTGTGTTGACCTTATATCCAGCTATTCTACTGAATTTGGTTATTAAGTTGAGAAGACTTTTGGTGAAGTTTTGGGGATCTTCTATGTAGAATATCATGTCATCTTCATATAATGACAATTTACATTCTTTATTTCCTATCTTTGTTCCTTTTTTTCTTCTCTTGTCTAGTTGCTGTGTCTGGTGTTTCCAGAATTATATTGAGCAGAAGTAGTGATAGTGGACATCCTTGTCTTGTTCCTGATTTTAGCATGAAGGATTTAACTTTTTGACCATTTAGTATGATGTTGGCTGTTGATTTTTTATAGATTGCTTTTGTAAGATTGAAGTAAGGACCATCTATACCAATTTTATATAAGGTTTATATCAACAGTGGGTGTTGGATTTTGTCAAATGTTTTTTCTGCATCTATTTAGGTGATTATATAGTTTTAGTCCTTGTTTCTGTTAATATAGTATATTGTGTTTATTTATTTACTTGTGTTGAACCATCCCTGCACCCCTGAGATGAATCCCACTTGGTCAGGGTGTATTATCTTCTTGATGATCTTCTGCATTCTGTCTTCCAGTATCTTACTAAGGATATCTTTTTGTGTCTATGTTAATTAGGGAGATTGCCTATAGTTCTCTTTTTTGGTTGGATCTTTCTCTGCTTTTGTGATCAAGGTGATGCGTACTTCCAGGAATGAATTTAGGAGTATTGCTTCCCTTTCAATTTTATTGAAGACTTCAAATAGCAGTGACAATAGTTCTTCTATAAATTTCTTGTAGAATTCAGCAGTGAAGCCATCAGGACCTGGGCTTTTCTTTGTTGGTAAGTTTTAATTATGTTTTAAATTTTGTTGATTGACATTGGTTGTTTAAAATTGTTATATCTTCTTCATCCAACTTTGGTAATTCATATGTATTTAGAAATCTGTTTATTTCTTCTATGTTTTCCATTTTATTGGAGTACAGATTCTCAAAGCAGGTGCTGATGATCCTCTGGATTTCTGCTGGGTCCACTGTAATTAATTTCACCCTGTTCATTTCTAATTGCATGGATTTGGGCCTTTTCTTTTCTTTTCTTTTTTTGATAAGATTGACTAAAAGTTTATCAATTTTGTTTATTCTTTTGAAGAACAAACTCTTTGATTCATTGATTTTTTATATCATTCTCTTGGTCTCCATTGCATTGATTTCTGCTTTGATCTTTGATTTCCTCCCTTGTATGAGCTTTGGGTTCATCTTGCTCTTCTTTTTCCTAGAAGCTTGAGTGAGGTTCAGCTTTAGGTTGTTTGAGCTCACTCTGTTTTCCTACTATAGGTATTCATTGCTATGTATTTCCCTCATAGGACTGCTTTCATTGTGTCCCATAAATTTTGGTATATTGTCATTGTCATTTATTTGTAGAAACTGTCTAATTTTTTCTTTAAGTTCTTCTTTGACCCATTGGTTGTTCAGGAGGGTGTTACTCTACTTCCACTTATTTAAGGTTTTATGGTTTCTTTTTCTGTTGAACTTCAATTTAATTGCACTACAATCTGATAATATACAGGGGATAACTTCAGTTCCTTTGCATTTACTTACACATGTTCTATGAACTAGCATGTGGTTTATTTTGGAAAATGACCCATATGCAGCTGAGAAGAATATGTATTCTCAGTGTGGAGTGGAACACTCTGTAAACATCTATTAAGTCTATTTGTTCAAGAATTTGGTTGAGTTGTAGTATTTCATTGTTGATTTTTTGTCTAGTTGATTTGTGCATTTGTGACAGTGGGGTATTGAGGTCCCCCACTGCAATTGTATTACTGTTTATTTAAGTTTTCATGTCCTTTAATATTTGCTTTATATAATTGAGTGCCCTAGTTAGATCAATCGATCGATAGATCAATAGATAGATAGAGATAGATAGAGGTATATATAGTCTTGGATTGTTTCCTTTATAAAGATGTAGTGACCTTCTTTATCTCTTAATTAGTCTTGGTTTGAAATCCACTTGGCCAGCAAATAGGATAGCTACCTCTACTTTTTTCAGGTTCTTATCACTTGGGGTACTATTTTCCATCCTTTGACTTTCAGTCTGTGAATTTCTTCTTCAAATGTGTTTCTTTTATGCAGCATATTGTTAGATGTTGCTTCTTGATCCATACTGCTGATCTATTTATTTAGATTGAATTGAGCCCATTAACATTGATGGTTATAACTGACATAGACTGACTTATCTTTGTCATGAACTTTTCCTGTTGTTGGAGTCTCCCTCACACCCTTTGCATTTGATTTCTTACCTTTCCGAATGGATTCATTCTGTTGGGCCTCATGGAGTTGTGACCCTCATTGATTTTTCCTAGGATATAGTTTAGAAATTTTGAGCACTGGTTTGGTATTTATAAAGATCCTCAGGTGTATTTTTTGTCATAAAAGCATCTTATTTCTCCATCGATTTTGAAGGATAATTTTGGACGATACATCAATCTGTGCTAAAGGTTGTTTTCTTTTAGGGCTTGAAATACTTTGCTTTGAGGTCTCCCTGGCTTGAGGGCTTGTGTTGAGAAGTCTGCTGTGATGCTAATGGATTGTCCTTTGTATATGATTTGTTTCTTTTCTCTAACTGCTTTTAAAATACTTTGTGTGTTGGATTTCTGGGGTCTTGGCTATTATATGCCTAAGTTTAATTTTTTTAATCATATCTAGTTATAGTTCTATATGCCTCACTTACCTTTATGTCAAATTCTTTTTTCCCTGTTTGGGAAGTTTTCTATGGTTTTATCTGTGGAAAATGTATTTATCTTTTGTGTTCTCTCCTACTCCTTCATTGACTCCAATCAATCTTAAGTTATTCTTTTGTTTTGAATCATCTAATAATTTTTGGATTGATTTTTCATAGTCCCTAGCTATTTTTAAGAAACCTTTCTTTCCATGTTCACTAACCACCATCCTGTGTTCTACATCTGAAATTCTGTTTCCACATTCATTTATTCTGCTGTAAAAATGTTCAGTGGAATTTGTAATTTCTTGGATGTCTACTTGAATATGTTTTATGTTTTCCAATTATTTGCTATGCTGGGTATTCATGGTTTCCATCATTTTCCTTAGCTCCTCTATTTTTTTATCTGTGTCTGCTCTACAGTTATTAATCATATCTTTCATTATTTTTACCATATCTGTTGTTATCTGAGAGATTATTTCTGATTTCATTTTTTCCAGAAACTCTTTCATCTATTTTGTTACCTTCCCTGTTGCCAGTTCAGGGAGTCCAGGTGGTTGCCTTTCCGATTGTTCCATCTCATTGCCCCCTGGATTTACCTTTGGTGATCTAGAAGTCTGGATTTGTATCTTGTTTAGGTGTCTTCTCATTTCTATTTTTGTTGTTTTTGTTGATGTTTTTGGTTTATTTCCTAAATTTATGCTTTTATATTGCTTATTGTGAGCATCTTTATTGCTAGTATTTAGAACCCTTAGGGAATGGCTACTTCTCAGTCTTGTTATACCAGGAAGGACAACTGACTAGAACAGTCACTTCACCTTGGCCAAAGTGATGCAATCAGCATGAACAATAGCATCAAACACAGCCTAGAAAATAACAGACTGTGATAACTCTTGATCTGCCACCTTTGACCTCAAGAACTAGCCTTGTGGTTATATACCAAAATCTAGAACTTACCAGAAATATGTTTATAGTAAATAAGCCCTTCAATATAGAAAATTCGCCTTCTGGGAAGAAGACTTAGAAGGAATTGAGGAATTGATGAAGAAATAGAAGAAGAGGAAAGGTTAGAAGTAAGGCTAGAAGACACAGGGAGATCATGTAAACTTTGAGAAACTGGTGAAGAAAAGAGGAAAAAGAAGGGAGGAGCAAAAACAAGAAGAGAACAAAAGAACAACAAATAGAAAACTAAAAACCATATTCACACTCCTACAAAAATAAGAACAGTCAAGAAAACATAAAACAGGACAAAAGCAGGAATAAGAAAGGTGAGAAATGAAGAGGATGAAGAAGACAAAATAAAGAAAAGAAGAAAAAATGTCCCCATCCGGGCATATCCCCGCTGTCAGCTGTGGACAACGTGGGAATAATGGTCTTTCTGCTCTCTGAATACTCGGGGCGGGCTCCTCGGAGCATGGCTCAGGCCTGGGGCTGAGCTGCATGCAGAGCTGCTCTCCCTGGCATTGATGGTAGGCTCCTCAGGGTGGGGTTCAGGCTGGGTGCCGAGCTGCACACCAAGCTATCCTTTGTATTTTTAATTCACTATATTTTACTTGCTTCTTTTTTCCCTAACATAGTCAAAATGCTCAGTATGGATAATAGTTGGACTCCAGAGTCTTACTACCTGCTTCAAATCCACTAAAAAGTAACATTGGGCTATTTCAACTCAATTTTCTCATACAAAAAACAGAAGTAATGATACAACTAACTTTGTAAGGTTATAGTAAAAATTAAATGAGAAAAAGTATATAAAACACTTCACAGAGTGCCTTGCACATTAGTAAATATGTGTTACTGTTATAACTTGGATCATAAGTGTCCTCCCAAAGGCCCATGTATTAAAGAGTTGGTTCTCAGCCTGTGGCACTGTTGGAAGGTGGCAGTGCCTTTAAGGGTTGGGACCCATGAGGAGATTTTAGGTCATTGTGCGTGCCCGCAAAGGGGATTGTGAAACCCTGGCCTCTTTCTCTCTTTTGTTTCACCTCCACAAGCTGAGCAGATTTGCTCTCACATATTTCTTCCATGATGTGCTACCCCTTGCCACAGGCTTAAAAGCAATAGATCTAAATGACTGTGGATGAAATTATGAGCCAAAATGAACCTTTTCCTTTTGTAAGTTGATGATCTATGGTAGTTTGTTATGGTAACAGCTGACTAATGCAGTTATCATTATTCATCAGAGACTGGTCTAAATCATTTATCTGTTCCTCACTTCTATTGCCCCACTTTAATCTGTGTGCCCATATCCTAAGCCAGGTTCTTTACAGAACAGGCATTTGAGGTTATCTGGCCATTTCTATCTTGAGATTTCTCTCTGTATTCTCTCTATTCAGCCTTTCTCTCTTTCTCACTCCTGGAAAAGTCATGTTCCTTCCTCCTGGGACTAACTCTTTCATCTCTAAAGAGAACCTATGTATTATATCAAGTTCAAGTCCATAACAATCACCCCATAGTGCTTGCTAAGCTGTAAAGTCTGCTATGACCAAGGGGTGCTGTCCACAATGACCTAAAAATTGCAAATGAACAAGATGGGTGGGAGATATATATTACCCAGTCTTATGTTCTTGATCCTGGTCCTTCTGCCATCTCTGAACCCTTACTGATCATTTATGATTTTTCTCAGTAAAATTTTTCTGCCTCCCTTTGGAGATCTTTATAATAATGTCTTAATTGGTCTTCTAACTACTGCTCACCTCATTCATCTCCCCTCACAACTGGCTGCCAAATTAATCTCATGGTTATTCCTGCTCAGGAACCTCCATGGCTGCTATTAGAAATGTGGGGAAAAATCTACTCATCTCAAACCTGATAGAGAGGAAAAGATCAGAATTTTACTGTCATTATTGAGGAAGAAAAATCAAAATTATGTTTTAAAAGTATATAAAATGTATCCAGTCTCCAACTGATTAGCATTTGGGCTGTTTCCAAGTTTTAGCTATTACAAACTATGCTGCTATAAACATCAGTGTGAATATATCACTGTGGCATGATTCTTTTAATTCTTTTGGAAAGATACCCAGCAGAAGGATAGCTGGGTCAAATGGAACCTCTAGTCCTAGTTCTTTGAGGTATCTCCATTTTGATTTCCATAGTGGTTGCACCAGTCTGCACTGTGGTTTTCTATAAAATGGAGTATTACTCAGCCATAAAGAGTGAGAAACTAGAGTCATTCACAGGAAAATGGATGGATATCAAGGCCATACTCCTCATGAAATAAATAAGACACGCGTGTAAATACCAAATAGTTTCTCTGGTATGAAAAATTAAAAATGTAAATAAGATCCAAATTGTATAACTGATAATGTGAAATAGGAAGAAAACGGCTAAAGGTGTAGGGGAAGTGGGAAGGGTAGGGGGAAGGAAATAAGGGAAAAGAAAAAAATATGAGTAAAAGAAAACAGAAACAAAGTCTTTGTAAATAGGGAAGGGTAGAGAGGGTGAAGTGAGGGCAGGGGTATGGGAAAAAATGAGAACCTGGTCTGTCATGTAAAGGTACAAGACCCAAATGATAAATGTAACTATACTGAAAACTTAAAAAATACCAATAAACTCAATGAGAAAAAAAAGTACGTATGAGAACCTGGTCTGTCATGTAAAGGTACAAGACCCAAATGGTAAATGTAACTATACTGAAAACTTAAAAAATACCAATAAACTCAATGAGAAAAAAAAGTACGTAAAATTTATGGAGCATTCTCTAAGCCAGACAGTGAGCTAAATGCTTTGCCAGTTGATCTCTTTTCATCTTCACAAGGATTATATAGTGTAGGTCTTCCTATTGTCCACATTTCATTAATAAGGACACTCAGCTTAGAGAAGTTAACTATGCTTAAGGACATATGGTTTGATACATTTCTGTTTAACCATTCTGTTTGTTTGTTTTCTGTCTGTCTACCAGTCTTACTCCTCACATTTATCCCCCTTACACACACACACACACACACACACACACAGAAGTTTCTTTGGCAGTAGGGAAAGAATGTTAAATGCAGAGTAGGGCCTGGTAAATTCCTTCTAAATCATATTGGGTCACTGGCTTTACACAAATCCCTCGTCAGTCCCAAAGTGGAGTTGCATTACTCCCTGCAGTATTTGTGCTTGCTAAAACTTCCATTACAAGCCAGGTGTGGTGGAGTACACCTTTATCCTAGCACTTGGGAGGCTGACGCATGAGGATTACCATGAGTTCCAGGCCACATGATGAGTTCAAGACCAACCTGAACTACATAGCAAAACCTTGTCTAAAACAAACAAACAAAAAAAAACAGTCTTTCATTACATGCCCTTTATCTCTGAGAGCATTTTCTGTATGTCTTCTTTGATCCTCCCAGCAGCCTTACAGTCTAAATCTGCCTGTTTCCATTTTGTACATGTGGAAAAAGCAGTGCAAGACTATGAAGCAACTTGCCAAGACCATGCGCAGCAAGTAAGGTGCCGAACTAGAAAATATACCCATAGTTCTCCCATCTTGACCAAATGTTTCTTAAGTAAAAATGATACCACTCTAGATGCCTGCAATAGCAACTCAACGACTACAAAAAGCTGGAATCCTGTATTACTTTTAAATACAAATTGCTGTCAAGGATCCTAAAAGCTGAGTTGAGAGTTAGGCGGGATCCCAGCATGTGGCTTCTCTGCCCATATCTTGCTCAGGAGGTGAGTTGAGGACAGAGCCTCAGCTTAACAGTGAATGTCTTGGTTTTCCTGAATTTATTTAACAACCACCCTGGATGTTATTACAACAAAGTTTATCTTCCTATGCAGTCATATGTGCCTTTATAATTTCAAGCAGGCAGACATGGACTGGGGCTTTTGAGGTTTTTGGACAAAGGTGGCACTGAAGTTTATTCATTGGATTTGAATTGCAAATGGACAGAAGAGAGCTTAGCCAGTTGCCACCTGGGACAGTGGGCTGCAGTGCCAGCAAAGGAACATTAATGCTGCTCCTGTGTTGAGTTGATCTTTATCCAGTATTTCAAAGAACAAATAAACACAGATAGTGGTATGAGGTAATTCAGTGGTTTTCAGAGTATTTTGTTCTCTTGGTTCAAGAAAAATATGGTTAAGTGGATTTTCAAAAGAGAAATAATGAAAAGGCCAGAGTACAGGATCTAGAGGCTGGTAATCCAGCCAGGAACAAGGAGGCCAGAAAGAAGCTCAGCAGCTATCAGGGGCATAGCAAGTGTACAATGGAAACCAAGCTGGACCCCGAGTGGTCCTCATCCTGGGATTGGTTAAGGCTCCTTTCTTTATATTGCACATTTGTCGAAAGTCTGCTCTTTTGTAGATGCAGCTAGAGAAGAAGGAAAAACCCACCATATCTTGGATCAAAAGCATACGTTTCGCTATTCCTAAAAAAAGAATGTTCTCTAAGTGTACTATTTTATAGAAAACCACCAGAATTGGCTTTGAGGAATCCATTTTTCCCTGTAGCTACTAAACCTTTTAAGTTTGTTTTTCAAAATAAAATTTTGTACTGTCCTTTTATATTCATGCGACTTGCTCCTTTTTCCGCTGAGTTCTCATCAAAACATGCCTCTCCCAATAAGCCTTTCCTCAAATTTAAACTCTGAATATATATATATTATATATGTATATAATATATATGAATATAAATATATCTAATAAATCTGTCTTTGATGTGACATGGTGATATGGCTTTGTAAAATGAGAATAGCTATGTGTCTTTTGGAAATCTTTAATGAAGTATTTCTAAATGAAAAAATCAGAGTTGGTAGGGACACAGGGAAAATAAGTTTGGGCGTGACTTGGCATGGTTGGATATGACTATGTGAGTTTTATTTTATTGTTCTCTCCTGTGTGATTGAATTTTTTCATAACAAGGAAAATTTTAAGCAATTTTTACATAACTAGAAAAGATACTTCTCTCACCCCATGTGTCCTTTGCTCTGTCCCATTTGATATTTCGCAACTCTATGGAATTACCTTGTTCATGTATTTATTCACTTTCCCAGTTCCTGTCTACTGTGGTCTGGATCTGGAGTGCCCACAGAGGGCCGTGTGTAAAGACTTATCCTCAGTTTGGTATGGTTGGAAGATGGTGGACCCTTTAAAAGCTAGGGCCTAATGGGACTGCTTAGGTCATTGGGGAAATGCCCTGGAAAGGAATTGTGTGATGCTAGTCTCTTCCTGTCTCCCTTTTGTCCCCAGCCATGAAATAAGTGGGCTGGCCAGCCATGAACTCCCCACAATAACATGCTGCCTCACCGTGGACCTAAAAGCAAAGAGACCAACTCACCATGGAATGAAGCCTCCAAAACTGTAAGCTAAAATAAATGCATCCTCTTTATATGTTGATTATCTTGGATACTTGCTACAATAAGGGAAAAACATTTTGGGGGTTGCCGGGAATCAAACTTAGGGCCTTGTGCTAAATCCCTGGCCCATGGAAAATAAATGTCCAACCATTATTAATTCCATGAGTACTGATACCTATTTAGGTCTTAGTAAGAAAACAGGTGATAAAACATTCAGTTCTAGATTTCTCAGCCTCACAGATTTTTAACTATAAGACCTGGAGCAAGTTTCCTAGTTTCCAAACCTGTTTTCTCCATTTCTATCTGGGGGGATAATCTCTTTTGCAGTAATACTGTAAAAAAAACTTACAAAGGGCTAGACTACATGGAACTTATCAGCTTTTAACAAAGCAAGATCTTTTGGTTCTTTCTTATGAATGTGGGGTATCAATTGTTTGTTTGTTTGTTTTTTGCATTGCAATTTGTCAATTATTTTGAAAGATTTAGTAATTAGAGGTATTTTTCTCCACTTTATAAGTACTAGCATTAGAAAGTAAAGTCTATTTTTGGTTTTACCAGCTCTGACTTGTTCTGCAGAATGGAAATTGAGAGTACATAAATTGAGGAGATCATTAAGATGAGAGAGATAAAAACTATTTGAAACCCCATATAAATTCCAAGCCCAATTTTATAGAAATCCAAAATGCATTTGAGGTATTCAGCAGTTCTCTTAAGGCTTGATTATAGGCTGGATGGCCTTAATTTTTCTCTAATATATAATTCTCTGTTATAGTACTCTAAAAATGCTGGGTCATATCACTAATGCTTACAAAATGCCATAAAAGTACACAGAGCAGAAAACCTCCCAGCTAGAGAAATTTTACAATCTGAAGATAGAGGCAGTTAACTTTAATCTAGGGGGATGAAAAATAATCAAGGAATGGGTGGGTTGCAGAGAATGTTCCTACTTTTCAAGTAGGAGACAATGTTTTGTTAATGTAGGAAGATCCAAAGTCAGGTCTCATGGTGAAGATCCAAAAATCAGCACTCATAGTGAAAGAAAGGAAAAAAGGAAGAGAAAGAAATTTTGAATAAAACAGGGCAGGGCATTGTACAAAATTAAGTAAGGGACAAAACAAAAATACTTTGCAGATAAATATTTTTAGAATATAAACTAAGATTTTAGGTTGTTAGAAATAAAAGGACAAAATTGGCATTTTGGAAATGTGAGAAGCTGTGCAGCAGCTCCTCAGATCCCTCAGGGCGGGTGTCCTCCGACCCCTGCCCTACCTGTAACTGGATCCTAAAATCCCAGAATGTTCAAGTCCCTGGTGTACAATGCCATAGTATTGCATATAACTGATGTATGTCCTCCTGTACACTTTCAATAATCTATGCATACTTGTAATACCCAACACAATGTAAATGCTAATGTATACTTGTTAGACTTTTTTGTTTAAGGACAATGACCTAAAACTCTATCACTTGAAATGCAGATTTTTTTTCAAACATTTTTTTAATCCATGATGGATTGAATTTGAAAATGTGGAGCCCACAGATATAGAGGGCTGACTTTATTACACCAAAAGTAACCAAAGGCACCAAGGGTCCAAAGTCCACCAAAGGCACTAGAATACAAATAAGTGCATGATTGTGTAGTTACAAATAAGTCTAGCTGTTAAAACCTTTTAATGGTCCTTCCTAGCTTGAAGAATAAATGTATCCCAACCATTGAATTCAGTCAGTGAATTTATGATCCATTTACTGAGCACCTGGTATGTGCCAAGTAGTAGGGTAAGCACTGAGAGACACCAAATGGGGTACACATGCTTCCTGCTCTGACAGCATTTATAATCCATTAAAGAAGCCAAATAATAAAACACTGTAGATAATTAAGATGAATTAACAAAATAAGTGTCAGGAATGCTCAGGAGCATTTGATAAAGAGATCTATCCAAATCTAGAGTTAAGGAAATGGGAAGGGAAGGCATAGAACAATAACCTTGTATCATTTAGAAAGCTTAATTCTGAATAAGTGGACTTGGCAAGGTTACCAAGGAGAAATGATTTCTATACATAGTAATAACAGCTTGTGCAAAGACCATAAGAAAGGAAAAAGTGAGTTGAGGAGGCAAACCAGGAGAAATTTAGTATAACTAAAGTGGAAACAGAATGGGAAAAATGCTAGATGTAACAGGTAAGGATCTGATTACACAGGGCCTTATTTTGGATATTATCCTCCGTGCAACAAGAAACTATAGGAGTTAAGGCCAAAGAAAGAATAATGATTCTTCTTGTGAAAGTCATTCCATAATGGATTTATAATTGAACTATGCTGGAAAATAGGCCATTTGTACATATCAGCCAAGACACACAGACACCTCCAGAACCATAGGATTCTGGGAGCTCATTGTGTCCTGTGACTGAAGAATTACAGCACTCCCTGCTAAAAAGAGAACACACGCACACACACACCCTTGCAAACAGACTAATTCCAAACCACATTTGAGACACAAAGACGAATGAAGAGATGTCAAGTGGGTAGGGTTGACCCACCCCAGGGACTGGTTGGGAAACTGTAGTGACTAGCTTGGGTGGAAGGATAATCCCAATCATTGGCATCTTTAGAAAGTACCATTTGCCCAAATGGGAGTGGTGAACTACCATCCCTAATTCTGGCTTGTGGTCTGTCGCACAGGAATCTGCTCAGCACAGTTTGGGAAGGTTCCATCCATTTGCTTAAGACAAAAACCTGGGAATCATCCTTGATTCTTCCTCATTCTTTATTCCACACATTGAAGCCATCAGCAAAGTGTTTGTTATGCTCATTTCCAGCATGAATCTTGAATCCATTTCCAGTACTACCACCATTGACCAAGCCGCTAGTATCTCCAGGCTGGAGTACTGATAAAGCATCTCAGTGCATTGCGGCCCATTCTTTATGTACAGTGATACAGCAGTTGTGGAATGGCTCCAGGCTCGAACTTTCCGCTACGCACACAGCAAAGTTCAAAAATAATCTGCTCTTCACAACTTTGCTTGATAGTCAACCAAAACTTTGACTTGAAAAAGCCTGTATAGGCCAAGAGTGAGTCATGCATCATATCTCACCGTGCACAGAAAGGGCTGACGTTTTATTCTAAGCACTGCTCTCTCCCAGGCAACAGATAGAGCTTGTATCAGTCATTGCGCTGCATTTGCTTAAAATATTGTAACCATGGCTCCAAGGAAAACAGTACCAATAGTAGAGCCTAGAGGAAAGCTGTGAGAACCATGGTAGAGTTAAAGAAAGAAATCATTGTGACATTTATTAAAATGCTGGAAAAACGAATTTGTAAGTGTAATTTTGGGACCTCAAAATCAATTATTATATTTTCCATTATTTCATATGGGAAAATGAGTTCAGTTTTCAAGCCTTTTTAGAGTTCAAACATGAATTTGGAACAAATTGTCTTTGACAATGCAGGTGCTACTTTAGCAGCTCTTGAAAGTTAAACCAGAGCTTGTCACTTGCCTACTCTGCTCTTAGAAGAAAATAATTCCTTTTCCTGGCTTACCAAGCCTTTCACGATCTGGGCCCTGCCTCCCTTTCCGTCTTTACCTGGTACCACCCTCCTCTCTAAATCTACCCTGTCCTTAGTCCCTTGGTCATGTCAAAATCTTTTTTGGCCTCAGGGCCCTAGAACACTGTTTCTTAATGTGGGGACCAAGGACTTCCTGCAGCTTCTAAAATGTAATAGAAAATGCAAATGCTCAGGTTCTGTTTCTGACCACATCAGAGTATTCTGGGAGTGGGATTCAGAAGACTGTCTTAAAAAGCTTTCTAGATCGTTTTTTCTATCTAGTACTGTATTAAATTTTGAATTATTACTCTAGGAAGTTTTGTTCCTTCTTAGGGCAGCAACTCTCAAAATACGTCTTAATTTCAGTTGACCTAAACCCAACATACCTGTGGCTGAAAAAAGTAGAAATCTATTTCTTTTCCATGGAGAAGTCCAAGTAGGTAATCCGGGGGTGGATTGGAACTCGACTGCCAGGAGGTGAGGATCCTGCAGTCTTGCTGCTCCACTATTCACAGATTCTGTTTCCTAGCTCACACCACAGCTCAAGGTATCTCCTCCCATTCCCGTGCCTTCAAGCTAAGAAACTAGAAGCAGAAAGGGAAAAATCAGATCCATTCCCTAGGAGATGCCTTCATCTCTTTTATGAAACATTTATGAAAAATCAAAATTTTTGATTTTGTTATCAAACAAAATCGAAAGCCAAGGGGAGTTGAACACCACTTCTACGCATTTCCCTCCGACCAAATACTACTAAGACAGTCACACCCAGCCACACCCAGGAAGGGCTGCCATGTGTAACCTCCCGGACCAGCCCAAGTCTGGGATTATATTGCTAAGGAAGAAAGAAATAACGTGTTTGGGGCAATAATGGTCATTCTCTGCCTCATTTCGCACTCTGTGGGTGCTTCCACGAAGCTGTGTCTTCCTCACAAAGCTCAGCCCCCAAATTCAAGTAAACCCCACCTTGTTGTTCTCTCCTTCTGCATCCAAATTATTTTATGGCTTGTGATAAAATTTGTAATTAAAATTTTAATTTTAATTTAAACTATCTATCTATCTATCTATCTATCTATCTATGCGCTGAGTGTGTCCATCCTAGACCCTAAGCCATGTGAAGGCAGAAGTCCCATTCATTTTATTCAGTATTGATCCTCCAGCACCAGCTACAGAGCCTGGTACATAGCAAGCCTTTTCAATATTATATGGATGAATGAATGAATCAGTCAATCAATTAACAACTCGAAGAAGTATTTCTCCTGAGGCTGCTTGAAAGAGCTGTACAAAGATGTGAAAGCGCCAGTGGGGATATACCCTTCCCCTCTAATCCTTACACTGGACTGCACACATGTGAGTGAGGGGACCTCTTGTCCCAGCAACCTGAGGAACTAAGCATAAATCTGCTGCTGCTATAAACCCTATGAACTTCAAGCAGTCCAGGAGAAATCAGGAAAGAAATAAACTATGACAAAGCCCCCAAAAAGGTAAAGAAGTAAATCCAAATATATTAGTTGGGCTGGGGATTTAGCTCAGTGGTTCTGCCACCTGCCTCATATGTACAAGGACCTGCGTTCAATCCCCAGTAGCAAAAACAAAAACCAAATAACAAATACATTAGTAACCATAACATAAAAGAATAAAATTTTCAAATTGAAAAGCAAAGTTTATCAGATTTAGATTTTAAAATGAAATTCAAGGCTGACACTAGACATAGTAAAACATAATGACAAGGGGGAAAGTCTAATAAGGGAAGATGTAACTATTCTAAACTTGTGTGCCCCAGGAATTTTAGAATATGTCAGTCCAAAAGTGATAGAAGTAAAAAGAGAAATAGTCCAGCCTGCAATCATGAAGGGAAGTTTAACACACCTGCTTCAGAAAGCATCCTATCAAGAAGTAGCAATAATGATGTAAAGCTGTAAGCACAATTCACAGGTTAGGTCTAATGCCTGTTTTCAACCCTGCACCCAGTGATATACTTTTAATCCTCTCTAGAAGTACAGATAGCATAGATTTTTAAAAAATCACCATTAATGATGTAGAAATGCAATCTCAAAATCAAAGAATTTTAGATACTGCAGACTATGTTCTCTGACCAAGAATATAATAAATTAAGACATCATCCCCACAAATACATACACTCAGAATTTGTAAATGCTCTACCATTAGTCATTAGTAATAGAAGAAAGCAAATGAAAACTATTTGAAAAATCACTAACAAAAAAACCTTTGTCTATTAGAGTAAAAGCTCTACTTTAAAATAAATGTATTACCTTTAAAATCAAACAAAATTAAAAGCCAATGAGCAAAAAATTGAAAAATCAAGCCAGATGAAGGAGGAAAATAATAAAGGGCAAAACTTATTTTCTAAAACACAGTAATGAAGATCAACTCAACCCAATTCCAGGCTTTAAGAAGTTAATAAAATAGTCAAACTTATGAGGAAAAAAGAAAGACTATTATAAATGAATAATCAACCAATAGGTGACTTGGCTTGATGATTATAAAGATAAAACTGGGATGATAAAAGTGATAAGTGTGATCCACTGCTAGTAAGAGTCTATATTGACTAGTTTATTTTCTGTTTCTGTAAGTAAATACCTGAGGCTTGGTGCTTTATAAATAAAGGAGATTTGTTTAGCTTATACTTCTGGAAGTTCAAGAGTGTGGTATCAACATCCTGGTGAGCGTCCCCTCTGGCTGCAACACTGTAAGCCAGAGAATTGCAAAATGAATTGGATGAGATGAGAAGGAACCAAGCGCAGGAGTTGGCCACATTTTATAATGACCCACTGTCTTCCAAACTAACTCACTGTGAGATGTGCATTAATCCCATGGTGCCCCCAATGTCCTAATGACCCTTTGCGAGGCTCCTCTTCTCAGAGCTTCCACCTCCTCAACACCACCACACTAGGACCAGCTTCCAGCCCGTGACCCTTTAGGGTTCACACTTAATCCAAGTATAAGCCAGAGCACAACCAAATAAGTTTATATTTCTCTTCTCAACATGAAATACTTCCAGAATTAAATGTTAAAAGGCAACAGTGATTTAGTGCAGGGAGTTTAATGCCTTCTTTAGTACATGTTTGCCATCCAAAACAATGACATTCACAGTGGGGAGTTGGAACACGTACCTACAACATCTTAATTCTTTTTATGTCCTGAACAAATCTTAAGAGAAATCCCAGATTATAAAACCAATTCAAGTAAAAGTACAGAAGAAACCCGTTCATCCCTGTCTCCCAGTGACCCAGTGTCATAGAAAGTGACACTTTCTATGAGTCCCAGAAACACCTGCGAACCCAATTTCAAAACCAATAATTTATCACGTTACTGTAAAAATGTCTTCTGATGGCCCTCTGTGCCCAGAGCATTTCTTCATTGCATCACATGGAGATACAGTACGAACTTAACCAAGTGAAGGGCCTCTTCTGCGACTGCTTGAGTCATGTGGCTTTACTAAAACTGTAAAAGTGCTTTCTTGTTATCCTTCCTAGAACAGAACGCAAGCTGTGCCGTATGTGCCATCAGTCATATTATAACTTGAATTCTTGATTTGCAAGTAAAAGAAAACTCTAGCCAACCACTACAGAAATCAATTATTGGAAGAATCCGGGGTTCCTAATTTAACCTGTGGAAGAGGGGGAAAAAAAGGCACCCTGAGAAGGATGTGCCTTAGTTACTTTCTCATGGTGGAGAGGCAATATCTAATACCCACAACTCTTAACAGAGGAAGGGTTTATCTTAGCTCACAGTTCACAGAGATTTCAGTCCACAGTCAGCTAGCTCTGAGGCAAAGTGGCATGGCAGAGGGGCGTCGTAGAGGAGAAACAGCTCATGGCATGGCAGACAGGAAGCCGAGAGAGGGATCAAAGAGGATGGAAGGAGATAGACCCTGACAGGACATGCCCCCAGTAATCTGCCTTCTCCAACCAGGCTTTACCTCCCAAATCTCATTTAGCTATAAACTCAGCAGCAAACTAATCCACCAATAAATATCATGCCCCCATAATCGAAGCACCTCCCCAAAAGCCCCACCTATGAGCACATGAGGATTTGGGAAGGGGCATCTAGATATAAACCATAACAGATCAGGACAGCACCACCAGTTCATTCACTCAGGTGCTGCCATGACAATAATCAGCTCCAAAAAAGACTCATGCACATGTGTCTGTGTTCAAGATACACTTTCCTAAGAGAAAGGCTCACTGAAGTCAGTATCATGTCAAGCTGGCCTTCCTGCCCTGTGACCAGTACCGTGCTCCGTCATACCCTGCCTTCTACAGCTGCCCTGATTCTAGTCAATTTTATGAGTCTGGTCCCCTAGTTTCTCACTGGGTCAGTAAGCCCATAATATATGGATTTCCCTTCCCTTAGGATAATTCTATTCAGTGCCTGTTGCATGCAACTAAACTTCTGGCTAATACAAAGGAGCTTTGTTCAAAGGACTGTGAAAAGTTAATATGTGTATCTTCACAGGACTGCCATTGTGTCATTGGAGCAATAGGCTACAATTCTGTCAGTCTGTTACGATTTAAGGCTAAAAATAGTGGGGATTATGGACCTAACCTGACTAAAAAGCTCCAAGTCTTAATAACCTTTGGCAAAACCCAAAAACAATTGCTGTAATTTCTGTTCTTGGTTGCTACTCTACATTTGTTTCTATATTGGTCCGTATTCTGAATAGATGGTTTCCATTGATTGCAATTGTCTTCTTGCTCTGATTACAAAATCTTGAAATTAAAGCAGAAAATGGTTGTAATACCCCCTTGTTCCTGCCAAAGTGAGTTTGTCAAAACAACAGACAAAACAGGACTTCATTTGATCATCCCAGGAGAATGGAAGTTGGAAATCCTCTGCCAAAAATATGTTCAGGGCAAGGCTTCAATCAGAAGGTGCCTTTTATCTTTGGAGACTTCACTAAGCTGACCTTAAGAAAATGTAGCTATGCTCTTTCTAGCCTTTAATGTGTGGGAACCAGACCTAAGTCTCCATATGCCAGAATTTTTATTACAGAGCTAACCCAAACTCCTCACAAAGTATCATAAATTCACAGTAACATGTCCACTGAGACTTTTACCCAGCAAATGTGTGGGAAAATATACATATCGCCTAGGCCAGTGTTAAACAACATCCAAGAGACCATTAGTGACCTGGCCAATGGCCTTCAGTTGCTTTCCCCTTGGTCTGTCCTTAACTTTGTACATACACTGAGCCAACTCCACATACAAAAACTTTGCCCCAAGAGAGCTACTTTGTGAGAAAGTACAGAGACCCACAAATCTAGAGAGTGTCTATATTAAAAGACATAATGAAAACCATGAACTTGGAGAAATGAAAAACACCGGACTATCTTTGGAAAACCAGATGCATTCATCCTTAAGATGTTTAAACCTAAAATATATGCCAAGAAATGGCCATCTGATAAATAGTACTGGGAAAATGGCCAAGAAACATACAAAATGTTGCTTAACATCACCAGCCATCAGGGAAATGCAAATTAAAGTCATATCAGAATGGCAAAAGCTGAAAAAAGTCACCATACCAAATGTTGTAAAGGATGTGGAACATTCCTAAACTTCAGGTGAAAACTTGACTTGGTGTTATAATTTTGGAAAATGTCATTATCTACTAAATTTGGATGTATTAATGTTCTATTACCTAGCAATCCCACTCGGGTACCTGTTTAACAAATTTATTCACACATACATTAAGAAATATTTATGAGAAAGTTCTTAGCAATAAAATTTGTAATTGTCATAAACTGAAAATAATCAAATATCCATCAACTCTTAAATAAATGTATACAGTTATTACTACACATCAATATAAATTAACAAGCTACAAATGAAATACCAACTTCAGGTTGAGCTAAAGAAGCCTAACATTCACAAATAGTGTGGCACTCCTCCTATGCAAAGTTCAAAGCCAGATGCAAAACCATGATGTTCAACTGAGTCAGGACAGTGTCACCTATGGGAAGAGAGCAGGGTGTTAAATGGAAGCAGACCATTGAGGATCTATCTTCCGGATTCTCAGAGCATTCCACATCCTAAAGAGCAGTGGGACTTAAATGAGGATTCCTTATAAGGCTATTAGTCTCTACATTTATGTGTTGAGTACCTTTCTGCCCATGTACACTTCAAGATAAAGGGTTTTTCAAGAATAGAACTAGAGACCAGTGGAGTAAATATATTCCCAGGACTCAGTTGGAAGAGACCCACAATGACTGAACTCAGAGACTATACAATCAGGCCTGGTTTCCTCACATGTGAAAACCGGCTTCAGAATTCCCATCTCAAAGACTTGTCGCTGGGTTGGACACAGGCTCTACACTCCACCCCACCTGGAATTCTGTTTTCAGCTCCTTTCCTCTAATAACCTGGATAATTCCAGTTTGGCTTTGAGATGACTATGTTATGTCTCTATGTTGTCAGTGATGGTTGCACACTGATTTTCCCTCACTGTTGTCCTTCACATTGCAGTGGTATGCAATGGGCAATTCAGGATCCTAGGCACAGGAGAGAAAGCAAAGCAAACTTACTGAAATAAATAGGAATTATTAAAAGAGTAATAAGGGCTCTGAGAATCCCAAGGAAGCCTGAGGAAATTATCAGAAAAAATATCACAAAGCACATTCTGAGAAGTTGGGTAAGAAAATTGTCACTGCCACCATTAGAAAAAACAAGTATCCAATATCTTCCTTGAGGCAATGGGCCACCACTTAGAGTCTAGTGAGTCCTGTGATTCAGCTTCATAGGAAGCTGGGAGAAAATACTTAGAGTTTTCTTTGCTTTAGCCAAGACTGACAGGAGAGGGATATTTCAATGTAGAAATTAAATCAAATGCATTGTGGATTTGGTGCAGTGGCACCCGTGCCTCCCTTGCAAGGACAAGGTTCTGAGTTCGACCCCTGGCACCAAACGAAAAATCAAATTCTGAGTGGCCAAAATGGATTGCAAAAGATAAGCATACCAGGTTATAGTTGCCTGTTTACTTGTCTTCCCCAAAAGACCAATTGCCAAGAGCAGAATTCATATTCATCTTAGTAACATTTCATTTTTTTCACTTAATACAATGCCTGACATGGAGCAGGCAAATGAATACTACAATACAGTAGTTATATACACACCGTGGAGTACTACTCTGCCATAAAGAAAGATAAACGCGAGTCATTTGTAGAAAAATGGAAGCACCTTGAGACCATAAATATAAGTGAAATAAATCAGATACAGAAGCTTAAATACTACATAGTTTCTCTTAAATGAGAAACCCAAATTATAAATAAAGAGCAAGATAAAATATAAATAATAGAAAGTAGGGAGACAGATCTTTCTCAATGGGAAGGTGATCAGAAGATGGAGTAGGGAGCGAGGAGAAGGAAAGGGGATTTAAAAAGGAATTAGTGAGCTGGGGATTTAGCTCAGTGGAGCCGCACCTGCCTCACAAGTACAAGGTCCAGAGCTTGATCCCCGGTACCCCCCCCAAAAAAAGGAATTAACATGTGCTATGTACATGCACTAACTCAACATAAGAAATGTAAACATGATGTACTACAAACATGTACTAATAAAAATACATAAATATAAAAAATGCTTGCTATTACATGACATACAGAGTAAAGGTTCTTTAAAGATGTAGCCTACGCATAAGACAAACCAATGTATCTTTTGGAATCGGGGTCCATTTCTCATTCTATTTTTGTGTCCCTAAAAATACACCAATTATTATTTTGTGTTCAGCCATTTTTGTTAAATGAATGAATGAATCGGGGATGATATGTTTCAATGTAATTCATTCATCTCCAGTAGGCAATCTCCAAGGATCAGCTTGGGTTAAAGGGTGACTGGGTGTTTGAAGGTTGACCAGTGACCCAGAAAGGCAGCTGGATCCTGCAAGGAAGGGAGTGATGCGAGAAGAGAGATTTGGTGATGATAGAATGGCCATGCTGCCAATTGTCACTAAAGGCCCACTGCGACTCAATCTGTACACAGTCTGTCTATGAACTCAAGGCAATAGAAATGTTTCTTTTCTGTCTTCATCTATTTCTCAGTGTTCACAACAAACTAAACATGCAGGGGAACGTACACAGTGACTCTCCCCACAAGACCAGGACTGTTCTGTAAAGCACCCGACTAAGAGGTTATCATAATCCCATGTCCCACTTTGCCCTGTGAGTGCTCCTGGCTGAGCAAGATGGCAGCCCAAATTCTAATGGGAGGTACTGTTGGTTCATCCACTTCCATGGACCATGACTGTTGCTTCCTTTAAAGCTCCATTAGATTAAAGCACCTGGTTTAGTATAATCACAGCATCTCATTGTTTAGCCAAAATGTGTATCTTTAGATATAATAACCTTTGACATAGATGTAGAAATATATTTAATCAAAAGAGGAAGCAACTGAGGAACACTTGCCGAGGGGCCAGGATGATGTGCAATCCCATCAACCTACACCCTAGCACAGTCGTTTGTTAGGGGGTAGAATGTGAGTCAGTGAAAAGCCAGCTAAAAACACATCAGCTTGGGGCCAGGGACTTAGCTCAGTGGTTCCGCTGCCTGCCTTGCAAGCTCAAGGTCCCAAGTTCAATTCTTGGTACCAAAAAACAAAACAAAAACAAAAATAGAACACATCAGGTTGTTGCAGCAGACAATCCAGCTGACTGAAGAAGAGGAGTTAAGAAAATCTCCATGTGGTTATATTTATTTATTTTTTAAAAGGCAGTGTTTTAAGGCATGGTAATGCTTTCTTCTTCAAAGTTAAAACAGTTTTAAAGCTATATTTAATGTGTAAGGCTAAGAGTAATAATAAAAGGATGTAAGTCATTACCCAGCGCTTCTGGATTTTTTTTACTGTTCTAAAACAGTGGCTGTGAATGACCACCAGGAGATGGCAGTGTTACACCCACCATGCAATCTTCCTCTGCCAAACTGAGGCTATGGACATTTAAAAGTTAACAATGGTGAATAGAATAGGAGCTGCCCGATTTGTTAGCTGTTTTAATTTTTAATTTTTATTTTTTTTAGGATACTCCTCTTTTCAATGGGATCCATTTAGCCAACATAGCCTTTAAATATGTGTGCAGTACCAAAGATGTACAAGGACCGTGTCAGTTTTCTCTTTCTTTTTTTTTTTTTTTTCTTTCTTTTTCCCTTTCTCCCATAGAAATACTAACCAGGCCCGACCCTGCTTAGCTTCTGAGATCAGACGAGATCTGGCGCGTTCAGGGTGGTATGGCCATAGACTTTCTCCCTTTCTATTAGCTTTTATATGAGAAACTTTTTACATGTTTAATTGTGTGGAAACAATCAGCTGTTCTGTAAAATGTTATCTCCCGTCTTGTATGTTCAACTACTCACAGAAACGTTTGCTTGCAAATACTAAACTACAGTGCTGCCAGTGAAAATAGAAAGGACAGAAAATTTAAACAGATTGTCATTCCCATTATGGTTAAACCACTCAGCTTTGCTGAGCCATGTTCTGTTGTTGTTGTATCTCATTTTACTTTGTTTTTAATAATAAATATGAAGATGGAATGGCTAAAGTCAGTCATACCTGCCTTGCAGTATTATGGTTATAACTATGTACAGTAGTTGAAATTGTGCAAATATTTACTGAGTCCCCTACCATGTGCCAGGCATCTTTCCAAGTAGAAGGAATAAGTGACTCAAGTATGGAACAGCCTAGAGCTGTGTAATACAATAATCGCTAGCCACATGCAGTTACTTCAATTACATTAACTAAAATTTTCAAAAATCAGAAATTCAGTTCCTCAAATCCACATTTCTAGTGCCCAGTAGTGGTTTGTGGCCAGTGGCTGCCATATTGGATAATGCAGATATAGACCATTTCCATCACTGAAGAGAATACTGTTGGGCTGCACTTGTCTAGAAGACTAAATAGAACCAAGGGAGTTCATGATTAGTTTAGAAGTTGCTGTCAGAGACAAACATATAAAATAGGGAGGTAAAATAAACAGGGAAGTGATAAACTCTTTTGAGAGGTCTCAAAGAAGTTACATAGAGATTTAGATATAGATGATATTTTAATGAATGTCTTCATGCAAAATATGTTCAAGAAGGAATTTGAGTGGTATCTTGGTGTTTTGTTTTCTGGAGGGTTTGAGAGAGGAATAAAAGGTCCATGCAGATGAACACGTTGCACAAAGGGATTGAGAAAGACAAAAGGTCACAAGATATGTCAAAAAAAAATTACTCTATGCTCTGGAAGGATAAAAATTGAGAGACAAGAATGCTTACATGGGGAAAATGGGACTAAGGAGAGAGAACCATGAACTGGCTTGCAGTTAGGATACTGTGTGGCTTAGCTCTTCTCCAAACAGCGGAAGAGAATGGATAGTGATGCTTCTTATCTGAGCACAGGGAGAAGGAGCAGAGACTCTGTTTCCACAACTGCATCTGAAAATGGGACTCACTCCTCTTCTGGCTCCCAGCGCAGCACCTCTCAGAACAAGACTGTTTCCTTTACACATAGCTCAGACTGATGACAGCCCACCGGCCACGTCTCCAGGAGCACAGCTGCTCCAACCAGCCCCCATGGACGCATGGTCCTCCTAAATGAGAAAGGAATGCCTTCTGCCGAGGCTAAAACATATTCAAGCCTCATGAATCCTGAGCTTTGAACCAATCTCCAACTTTTTGTGGTTACAGTTCATAGTCGGCTGGCAAAATGTGACTTCCTGGTTGTAAGATAAAAGACTTGGGAAGGAGGGGGAGAGAACTGAAAAACTTCCTTGACATCAAATGGTTCTTGCAAAATAGAACTTTGATGAGTAAAGCGCAAATGAATCCTAACCATCCTGATTAGATTTCTGAAAATGTACACACTCTCAAAATTTCAGAAGATGGAGGCTTGGTGGAAATGTATTTGGGGTTTCTTTAGCCTCAAGACATTTGGGAAAGAGTTGGAGGCATACATATGCTGATTTGCAGCGCACAGCTGGGATTATAAATTTGTTTTTTTTTTTTCAGGAGGGAAAAAGAGGGGGGAAGTTCTGTTGTAATAGACGTTCCGAGAATCTCTGGTCTTTCATAAGAGGTGAGGTGGGGATGGAGGGGAAGATCCGGCTGACTCTTCATACGGTTTTATTTAAGCTTGAATAGAGATAATCAGCTCTGCTGTTTATTTCCAAACCAAATGCTTGGGGGTCCAGAATTCTGTCACATTCCTAACCCAGATAATTTTAGCAGTAATCTTTCTGAAATAGAAAACCTACCAAAGATACATCCTGGTAGAGGGTTGCTAAGAGAATCCAAAAGAGCCCATCCCAGACTCCAGCAAGCATAAAAGTTCTCCTCCCTCTTGGGTGGCCAATTATCCCTGTGACAGCACCTCATACTTTCCATACCATTTGACAAGGGAGAACCGAAGCCAGGCTGTTAATAGTTCAACCACTTGAGATTCAATCTCTCTTTGTCTTCCCAGGCAGAAAGGTGGAAGAGGGGAGCAGGCACCCAGGGTCAACTCCAAAAGCTGGATTAACAGTGATGATGCAATATGCCGTGGTTAAAAGGGGAGGAAGAGCTGGCAGGAGATAATGTACTGTAGCGCCCTACTTCAGCAATTTAGTTGCTTTGCTTGATTCCTTTCAGCCTCTATTTCTTCATCTGTAAAAATGGGAACTCTCATAGTGTCTACCTCCTAAAGTCTTTTTCAATTTACTTGAGCTACATCAGCTGGTTACTAAGCTGGAAGATTGGCTCCCACAAGAAACATTTGATTAATGTTAGTTGTGGTGTTTTTTATTGTAGCGTCATGTAAACTGATTAGCATACTGCAGAGCTGGAAAATGATGACTCTTATTTAGGGTCTTATTCCAGTTTCCTTAAAAGCAAATGATGTATTCATTCTCCACTTTTTGAAATTTTGCTAAGAATATTTACATGTGATATACCCTTTTAACAACTATGTGTGTAGTACAGTATTATAAACAACAGGCACACAATTGTACAGCAGATCCCCAAGACTTAATCCTCATAGCTAACTGAAATTTCACACACACACACCCCTTGTATCAGATAGTGCTTACCAGCGAAGGAGATTTAAAGTAAGATACACAAATATATAAGAATTTACAAGATTAGCTTGTCATGGCCACCCACAGACTCTTGCGTGTACAAGGTCTGTCTGTGTTCTGGAGACCCAAAGGATTCAGTCCAAAGTCCAGAGCTCGGTGTAGTATCCTGTGCAAGTCTGAATCAGGACGTGAAGGGTATATGCCAGAGGCTGAAAGGTCTGTGGTGGAAGCCAGGAGATAAGGTCCAAGGTGTCAGTGAAGAGTGCAGCTCCTTTGAAGAAACAGGAGTGAGTCTTCCTTCTTCCTTTACCCTTACACCATCGGGACCAGCTGCCCTCTGTCTTCAGTAAATCCCCTCAGCCACACTCACAACTAGGCTGATTCAGTTCAGTTGGGCGTTGCTTACTGAAATCGACATGATGGACTAAGTCTCACACCCCTTTCCCCAGTCACTGGCAGCCGCCATTCTATTCTCTTCTGCCGTGGGTTTGGCTGTTTTGTTACCTTCTATAACCAGCAGTAAGTGGTATTGTGCAGAAGTTTCTTTCTACAACTGGCTTTTTAAACTTAGCACAATGAACTCAAGCTGTATCCATGCCATCACATGTTATAGGATTTCCTCTTTAAAGGCCAAGTAGTATTTCCTGATTTGCATATACCGCTTTTTCATCCATTCATTTGTGGATTGGACATTAAACTGTCTCTTCATCTTGGCTCCTATGAAGAGTGCTACAGTAAACACAGGAGTGCTAATACTACTATGAATTCCTAATTAAATTATCTTGGAAATATGTCCAAAAGAGATTCCTGCATTATATGGTATTCCTAATTTCAAATTTTTGAAGAATGCTCACAGTGCTTTTCAAAGTGGCTGATGCATTTCCACAAAAGTTTTCCAACACATATGATCTTTTTTTTTTTTTTTGGTAATAACCATGTGTGATATAAAGAACAATCTCATTGCAACTTTGATTTGCATTTCCCTAATGACCAGTAATATTGAGCGTCTCTTCAACCATTTTTTATGTCTTCTTTGGAGAAATGTCTGTTCAAGTCCTTTGCCCATGTTTAGTTAGGTTTTTTGTTTTTGTTTTCTGCTACTGACTTAAGCATTTGTCATATACAAGTATTTTGGATAGTGCTCCCTTATCACATGAGTAGTATAAAATTTTTTTTCCATCTCACAATCGTCTCTTCACCCTGCTATTCATTTTGTTTGCTGTGCAGAAACTTTTCAGTCTATTTTTGCCTGTGCTTTTGTGGTAACATCCTAGGAATCCTTGACAAGACTAAAGACTGTTTTCTTCTAGGAGTTTATAGTTTCAAGTGCTGCGTTTTCAACTTCAATCCATTTGGGGTTGATATTTTTGTATATAGTATAAAATAAAGGTCCAGTACTGTTCATTTGCATATGGATATCCAGTTTTATCAACACCATGTTGTGGACGTTATCCTACCTCAGATTTAATTCCTTATTACCTAGGAACAGGAGGGCAAGTCTATCACCGATAGTGTGACAAAATTTCCCCTCATGCTAACAAGGGAAGAATTGTTAGTCAGAAATTTCAAGCTGTGTCATCTCAGTGGATCGGTCCATGCCTGTGTTGTTTATTAGGACACAGACTGATTCCCTTCACTAGAATCGCTGAATTCACTGGAGTCCTTAGGCACGATGGGCCTCCCCTCAACCGAGGCAGTACGTGTGTGAGAAAGGAGTCACGCGTCAGTTGTGGCTTTGCCTTTGCCATCTCAGACACCCGTCTGCCTTGGAAATGGAGCAGTTGCTGCTTTGTGGTTTTTATTCTTCCCTCGTGCGGACTGATTCTACCCAATTTAGGTTTACTTTTCCTTGCTCTTAGAGTTCTACAGGCCAAAATCAATTCTATGAAAATATATCTTTTCCAATTTATAAAGTGGGCTCAAATTAAAGAAAAAAAATTGTGTCAGGAACGAGAGAGAACTATCGTCGCGAGTAGGGCTGGATGTGGTCATTTCTGGGTACCTGCTGAGGCTGCCACCACTGCCAAACCCCCTGCAGAAGACACCCTCGCAGTGCCAACTGAGTACAATGGTTACAGTGCGGCCCCACAAAAGCGTGAGCTGCAAACATCATCAGCAGTTGGACAGTGTTGAAAGATGGGTTATCATGAAAGATGACTGAGCACAAGGCTGCCCTAGTAATGCTGTTTTCCTGTGACAGGGCGCCTTGTCACAGGAAGGTATTCCTTATAAAGAACAACTTTGTTCCCATTCTTTCTTGCCCTCTCTCTTTGCCCTTCTTCCATAGAATGGCAGACATTTAGAGACATGTCTGTCCAAGTCCTGTTTCCATTTTTAAGTAGTTTTCTTTTCCGTTCAGTTAGAGTTCTTCATATATTTTAGTAGTATTCCCTTATCACATATGAAGTTTGAAAATATTTTTTGCTAGCCCATAGTTTTGCCTTTTGCTGTTGATTGTTTCTTTAGTCGTGCAGGAGCTTTTTAGTTTAATGGCATCCCACTTCTCTACTTTTACTTCCTATCCTTTTAATATTCAGGAACTCATTGCTGAGACTAATGTCAAGTTTGTCCCATTTTTCTTCTGGGAGTCTGAAAATTTCAGGTCTTACATTTAAACTGTATTTCATTTTTTGTTTTGACATTTTTGTGTATGGCATAAACTAAAGGTCCAGTATCATTCTATTGCATGTGAATGAATATTCAGAGATGTGTGTGTGTGTGTGTGTGTGTGTGTGTGTGTGTATAGTGAGAGGTGTGTGTGTGTGTGTGCGTGTGTGTGGGTGTGTAATTGAACCCAAGGCCTTCACACTGAGCTATATCCTCAGTCCTTTCTTTTTCTTTTCTTTGAGACAGGGTTTTAATAAGTTGCTGGGTTGCCCTGAGTGCTGGGATCACAGGCTTGTACCACCATACCCTAGAAACTTTTAAGAGAGGGCAAGTCTATCCTTATATTAATATGAATGTCTTCCCCAGATGCAGGCTCCTTAGTCCTGGACTTCTCACACTCTAGAACTGTGAGGAGTAAATTTCTATTCATTATAAATTAATTGACTTTGGTAGTCTTTGGCAGTAGCACAAAATGGGCAAAGATACTGAAGAAAAGGAAAAGCCTCTTGAGAGATTGAAATCTGTTTCTATTTGCATTTATTTTGGCAAATATTTATCACCACTTCTTGATACCCTGAAATCTGAATTGTCAGAATGAGAAAGGATTATCAAGAATAAATGAGAGTTGATAGGAAACAAGGAAGCAGACTTTATGGACATAGGCAGTGGACCCAAGGAAGAGAGGAATTAAAAATCAAAAAGATGTGGGCCAGGGATTTAGCTCAGAGGTTCTGCCACCTACCTTGCAAGCTCAAGGACCTGAGTTCGATCTCCAGTACCAAAAAAAAAAAAAAAAAAAAAAAAAAAAAAAAAAATCAACTAGATATGATATGCGTATGCACAAGTTCCACTAAATGAATGTGTTATTACATATCACAAGCATGCACTAATTTAAAAAGACAGGATTATCATAACTTCCATTTGTAAGAAACATTTGAGATACTATCATATCATAAGAAATACATTTGGTCTTTGTGGTTTCTGACACAGAGCTCCTGAAGCCTTTGGAATTTCCTGAGTAACAGGTATGTCTCATTGTCTATAACAAAAAGTTTATGCTAACAAAGTAATTTGGGGTAGCTTCAGGATGGGGCTGGTCACCAGGAATATGAAGGGATTATCTGGGTTGGAACTTGCACTTTCACCCAGTAGGAGAGATGGTCTGGAGATTAAGTTTCATAAAATCTCTTGAACAATGAGATTTGATGAGTGTCTTGGTTCCTGAACACAGGAGCTATGGAGGGGGAGAGTGGCAGACTGGTGAGAGCATTCCTTCATAATCAGAACAGACCCTCCTCTTCTGGATCGTAGTCCTATGAGAACATAAGCCAATGTTACTATGCTTCAATAGTAAAATGCTTCAATGTTCAGGACAAGCCAGAAAGCTCAGATTTTTATATTAAATCCTACAATATTTGAATGGTGGTCAATAACCTAATCAATGCAATTAGGGTCAAGATATTGGTTAATCTGTTGTGGAAAGTAAGAGCGGAACTTTAGGGTGTTGATAATGTTCTATTTCTTGATTATGATGCTAATTTTACAGATATACTCTTTGTGAAAATTCTAGTATATGTGCTGCCAAAGCAAGCCCTCTTTGTGAAAATTCTTTGAACAGAGCAAGTACCTATATATATATCCACTCTTCCTTATATATATTTTACTTTCACAAAAGCCTTAAAAATATGTTGGCAAATAATTCAAATTTTAGGGGAATTGTGAAACATTATGTTGGCCTAGATCATGTAAGCCAAATAATGCCCATCAATAGGATGAATTGGACCCTCAAGGTCATTCTTTATAAGCTTTGATTGAGGGGATTTAGAAAAGACAAAAATCCTAATTTTTCTGCCACTTAACCTCAAAGATGAAGAGAACCTATCCTCTGATCCTCCTCCCACCATTCACAGATTCGCAGGACACAGCACCATGGCCCAGCACACACACAAAAGCTTGGATCCTCAGCATCATACTTACTTGTCCTCATCTAGAAGATCTTGCCTTCTTGACTCGTCCCATCCTGCCCTTGGTCACCCATTATCAAGGACCCCAGTACCCTAATTCTTGCTTCACTGAGCCCTCCCTTAAGGAAACTCAGGTCTCATATTTCCTCTGATTGAACTTCAAGCTGCAAACATTGACTAAGCTTCGGGGAGGCGGAAGAAGGCCCTGCAAGAGAGTAAAAAGTAGATAAGATTTTAAGTCAGATGCAACACAATTCAAATTCCAACCTTCAACCTGTAACTAGCTGAGAAGTTAGACAAGTTCCTTAGCCAACCCAAGTTTCTGTATTCTCATTTAAGAAACAGTAATATGAGTATCTGTTCCCTGCTGGTGTTGAATGACTACATTAAATGTCTAGCAGAGCAGGACTTCTCAGACCTCAGTGTGCAAGAATGTCCCTGGGAATCTTGTACATGCAAATTCTAGTTCCACAAGAGTTGAGGTAGAATCTGAGGTTTTGCATTTCTAACACATTCTCAAGTGTGCCAGTGCTGCTGGTGTCTGGGTTATGCTTTGGAGAGTAAGGCTATAGAACACTTATTCACAGTATTTAACAGTCCTACATCCTGATCCCCACCACCATGCAGAGTTGGGGCTGAGTCGCTATAATCACTTTGTTTTATTTTGCACATGATTCTAGTAAGCTCTGGATAACTCGTTTCCTTGGTAATGGTGACAACAAATTCCAAGTTTTGGCCATGATGACTTTCACATAGAGAGGGTGGCATCCATTTCAACCTATGGCAGTGGTCAATAAGGGTCTTCAATTAGAAAAAGAGACAAAAAGAGTTAAATGTGCTTCTCTCTAGGAGACTCCTCTTTGTTTCCTTAAGAAGACTACCAAATTCACTGGTTTGTTTTTTCATTTGAATGTTTTATTCCACAAATAGCCTAAAGTATAAATGTGTTTCAAGTACATGAATAAACAACATGGTAATAAAAAGCACATGACTTTCCCAAGAATTTTTCCTTGCAGTTCCAAGTTACCAAAAAGACAGCAACTTTCACTTTGGGAAAAGAAAATGAGGACAGAGTATCCAACATGCTTAAGAGACTAAAACAGGAGAGGAAACAGAAGGGGTGGGGAGAAATACTGGTCTCTGCTACTCAAATATGCCCCAAAGCTATTTTGGTGGGACTGGGGTAGAAAAGGGGAGTCTGGCAAAAAGAGATGCATCTGGTTTTGCACTGACCTTGAAGCCAGGAAGAAAAATGTCATTTGCTCAGGAGCCCAGACAGAGGCTAAGCAATGTAATTGGGCATGGCCAGGTGTCAGCGGACCTCAATCCTTGGTCACCTGGGTCCTTCCTTCCTCTGCACCAGAGGACAGTGACACCTACCCTGTGTAACTGTTCTAAGAAAGTATAGGTTAAGTGCTCCTTATCCTAAATGCTGAAACCAGAAGTATTTTGGATTGGCATATGAGATATCATGGAGGTGGGAGTCCAGTCTAAGCATGAAATTCACCTATGTTTCATATATATGTTATACACGTGGCCTGAAGGCAGTTTTATACAATCTTTTAAGTGTGTGTGTCTTGACTGAGAACCATTGCAAGAGGTCAAGTGTGTGATTTTCCACTCATGACATCACACTGGCACTCAAAAAGATTCAGAGTTTGGAGAATTTCAGAGTTCCTATTTGCAAATAGGGATGCTTAATCTACACAAAAATCACCCACAGGGAAGTGCCCGGCTCAGCAGTCAGACAGCTTAATGGATCCTCAGTAAATATCTTTTTCCACTTTCCTTTTACAAGGTATACAGGTTGTTGAACACAGATACTGAAACAATAAAGAATACCATGTTTTAATTCTATACATTCAGCAAAACCATCAGGACACTTCTTAGCTAGGCAGATATTCTACTCCAAGGTGGCCGATCATGGGACATTCTCATGGGCTATGTTCCAAATTACCTCTGCCATTATTTTTGCTCAACATCCTCTAATGCGGTGATGGCGAACCTTTTAGAGCTTTCGTGATAGCAAACAGCTGGTTGTGGCATGTGTGCCACTGCACTAGGGCCTTCATGCCAAGCATCCCCTCACTCAAACCTGTTCATCCAGCCCAACAGCACCCAGCTCACCATCGCCTCTCACTTTCTGCACTTCAGAGGTTGCCAGGGTGAAATCACAGAGCTCTGGGTGTGAATTGCTGCTCCTCTTCTCACAAGCTGTAGGAACTCAGACCCATTGCTTAACTCTGCTGTCTTCTTTCTCCACCTGTGGAATAAGAAATAGCATAAAGAACCTGCTTCATGTGCCATATGATCAATAAATGTAATGAATGTTTAAGTTTAGAATGTTATAGTAAAACATACATTGCCAATAATCCTTCTCGAAATACTTTCTCTCATTCCAAAAACAATTGTCCCATTGTTTTGCCATTTCCTGAAGCAGTTCTGGAAGTCCTCTTCCTGAGTTTCTTTACTTGTGCTGTCATGACTGCCTTGATGACCTGAACTGATTCAAAGTGTTGACCTTTCATGTTCATTTTGAATTTTTTGAAAGAGCCAGTAGTCAGATCCAGTAAATGAGGTAGATGAGGACACATTATAATGATTTTGTGACCCCACTTCCATTGGGTGTCACTCAGTGGCAGCAATTTTGACTATACCTTGTAAAGACACTTAGGAAATAGAACTTCCAGAAGTGCCTTGGAAAGTGGCAAGTGTGTTTAAAGAGGGTAGGAGGTATTTACTGTGATACATTTTTTAATTTAAAAATTCACCATGCATTTTGATCACACCTCATAAGTTATTGTAAGACTGAAATAAACCATAAAAACCATTCTAACATGGTAGTTGTTCACAGTGAGCTTTGTCTTGTTTATAGGTGAAGAACTTGGCATCATAAGTGAGCAAATGATAGAACCAAGATTTAATATTTACTGGGTCCATGGGGATGGGGAGTCGCCAAAATATAGAATAATACATGTTTGTGCCATTTAAAAAAAAACTGCTGGGTCCAAAGCTCATGGACTCTGCAGAGCAGCACACAACTAGACACTAAAGAAGATATGAACATACCTATAATCCTCATACTCAGGAAGGCTGAGTCAGGAGGATTGCAAGTTCAAGTCCTACTTGAGCAATTTAGTGAGATGCTGTCTCAGAGGTAGTGTCCCTATGTTCAATCCTCTAGTACCACACACACACACACACACACACACACACACACACAAAAAACAATATGGAGAGTGTTAAGACATGGATACTGCCCTGGGGGTAACTTTAAAAATCCAAATATTAATCTTATACATAGCAGAAGATGGTGAACAATAAAAATGTCTTGCTTGAGTTCTAAGATGTTTAGTATCAATAGATACCTTCTTTTTGTGCTGTCACTCTTCCTGGCTAAAGTGCTTTCACTTACCTCCAGCTACAAATCTTCAGATTTGTTCTGCTTTTGTAATTTATTACTCTTTCCAAAAGAAAGGAAAGTACCATGAATAAGGCAAGAGGAAGTCTCATCGTTATGCCTTGTATCTAGATGTCCCCCAAAACCTCATGCACTCATAGGTGGGGAGTTTTGAAGGCAGCTGGATTAGGGTGTGTGAATGTTGATTAAAGATGTGATACAAGAATTAAAAGGATGGATAATGGAAGCCCCACCCTGTGGGTGGCACCAATGAATAGGCTCACAGTCTGTAAGGAATATAAAGGGAGACAGTGAAGGCAGGATTGCTGCAGCTGCTTGCTGCTTTCTGCCGCACCATGAACTATTTTTTCTACTCTGTGGTGCCTGTCTGCCATACCACCCTGACTAGGAGCCACTGCAAACTGTGAGCTAAAATCAACCTTTCCTCCTTCAACATTAGGTATTGGGTAATTTGTTATAGTACAAAATGAGAAAACTAAGACATTCAAATATCACAAGTCATTAACCACTTACATTCCAATTACTTAAACACAAGAAGACCAAAAATTGCAAAATTTTTCATTAATATTTTATGAGATGATATGATGGGAAATATAAAAATTAAATTTTATCAAATTTATTCAATAATTTTTCTACATATAGTGTGTCAAAACATTCAATACACAATGCAATGTTACAATCTGGGCAATCTAGTCTCTGAAATATTTTTGGAATTATTATCTTTCTTTGAATAACACAAAACACTATCATGTTGGCTTTTCCTTTTTTCTGTAGTTGATGGAATTTCAATAAAATGTCTACCCACTAAATGTAATGGTGAATGATGAACATCCTTGTTGGTATTTTGCTTTCTCGTGTTTTTTATTTACTTGGTCTATTAGATCTAATCTAAATTGTAAATGCCTTTTTAAACCCCTTTGTTTTGAATAAATAACAAATGAGTTCCATATTGTTTGGTCCAGAAAGTGCATAAATACCTTATAATAATATTTTTCCTTCCTTTTTTTTATTACAGGGTAGCTTATAAGATGTTGGTCAACTCTGTCTATAGAATTATTATAATCATTGACCACTACTGGAGTCTTTTTAGTTTCATTTCTCCTTTCAAGTTCAATCATTTCTGTATTGTGAATAGTTGAGTCTTGCCATTTCATAATACAGACTTCCCTTTTAATATGCTAACATTTCTCCCTTTTTCAGATTTTACTTTTGCAGATATTTTAGTACTTCCTTCTTATTCAGTCTCAGTGTCCCAAACATGTCAGTTTTGTACTGGAAAAGAATATCACTGAGTTCTGGAGAAATATAAAAATTATATCTAATGTACTTCCAACAAGAGTTTTTGTAGATTGTAGCACAAAATTATACGTTTTTTCACAAATAAATATAAATCAGTGATTTCACTAGAAACAGACATCAAAGACAAATACAATGTTCTACAAAAACAAGTATGCAAAAAATAGTCTATATGAAACAAATAAACAAACATAGGAGTGTATCCCATGCAAACAAGAATCAACTGGCTGAAATGATGCCTGCCTGAGTGATGCTTGGGATGGTCAGTACGTAAACAAACACACTGCTCAAATGATGCTCAGGGTAAACTGTTAAGATTACCTGTTAAGATTAAACTGTTAATCTACTAATGTTACTGTGCCATCAGATTTGCTCAACTGGCAATTCCTGTTGTGTGGGCAATATCTAGTAGCAGTGTGGACTTGAGCCTCCCACCTTTTATTTCGGGCTATTGGAACTGCCAAACCCTTAGCTACCTTACTAACTGCCCAACTGACTCAACTCTCAGTTCTTGTTCATTTCAGGTGTACTCCATCATGGTTTTGACTCCTTGTGCCTCTCTAATCCTGATGATCTGCCCAATTCCTTGAAACTTGCCTCAGTTTCTCCAGCACTGGCCCTTCCACCTACAAACATAATTCACTATGTATTGTGTTTAAATTGGTACCCCATGCCTTCACTTAAATGTGTTTTCAAGTAAGAAAGTTCTGCCATAGTGATTCTGTATACTTATACTCTGACTTACCTACTAATGTATGAAAAAAATACTGCACTAAATGAAATGACATTTGGTAAAATAGGAAGAACAGAACACAGAAGTTAATATTTTTGTTTTGTGCCTGCCTATACAACACTATGGCTTAACCTGTCCATCTTGATTTCCTGTGTGACAACTTTTCTCTTCCTGGTCTCTAAATGTGGAAATATCTTAGGGTTCCACTGAACTTTTTTTCCCCTCTTCCTGCATTCATTTCTCAGGTAACCTCACCCACCTCAATTTGCAATGCCTTCTGTCCATTACAGCTACTGGGCGTGAACCTCCAGCTCAGACCTTTTTCTTGAGCTCACACATGTAACCTCCATCTAGTAGTCAGCTAAATGACTCAGAGACATCATACCCTAGCAAGCTTCAGTCCAACTCATCTGCTCCACCCTCTGTTGCAGTGGTGGTGAAACTTTTAGAGCTTTCAGTGATGCAAACAGCTCACTGCAGCATGTGTGCCACAGGTTCACCACCAATGCACCATTTGCTCCTCTTTAGTACCATAGTTTGCATCACATGCTATACTCAATGTGTCTGCAACTCCTATGAGTTCTACCTTGCAAATGTATCCAAAGTCCAACCTCAAATCTTATCATCAGTTCATGACAGGAGTTTTGCAATAACCTCTAATGTTGTCTTACATTTTCATTCCTGTCCCCTGATAACCAGTTCTAGGTAAAGCAATCAAAGTGAAACAAACAAGTCAGGTCAGAGTAGTGACTCAGATGTCCATAGAGTTAAATCCAAGAACCTTCAAATGGCCTAAAAGTCCCTATAGTCTCTGACCATTCTCTGGCCTCATCCTCTTTCACTTTTGTCCTTCCTCACTTTTCCCTGACCCCACTGTTCCTCTGGCTGTCCACAAACATATGAACTATCCATTCCAACTGAAACTGTCATGCTTATCTTTCCCCCTGCTGAGAACACTTTCTCTGTCATATCTGCAGAGTGGATCTCATATTTCATTCATATCTCCTTTCCCAGCCAATGTATCTAAATTATGCTCACATTCCCACCCCATCATCACTCTATTTTCATTACCTGTTTTGTCTCTTGTGGCACTTACCACCATTAAACACTGCCAGCTAGACACTTGTACAGTGTATGAATACAGACACTAGCTTGTATTTATCGTTGTATCCATAGCACCCCCAAACTATGCCTGGACATAGTTGATGCTTAATAAATATATATATTGAATATATTAATTATGTTGGTAAGTATCCAGGCTCATTTTCTAACATGAGCCCAGTTAGACCAAGATTCAACCACAGAATTCATCTTAATAATGATGCTCCTATTTATATATGAGTTGTCTTCAAAGAGCTGAGTATCCCAGAAACTTAAACCCCTTCCTCTTGGTTAATCTAAGCCCATCTTATTTTTTGTTTAACAGAGTCCTACCCTTTTACATCTTTCATATTTGTTATGGCTTGTATGTAGATGCCCCCTCCACCAAGCCTTATGTGCTCATAGGTGGGGCTCTACCCCAGAGGCTGGATTTTGAATGCATAAATATGGGTTTGTGATGGGTGACAACTTAATTAGCCCAATAATTTCTTTAGCATAGTTCTGGGTGTGGGCAATGGGAAGGCCCACCCTTGGTACAGGCAGGACCATCTAATAGGTTTGTAGCCTGGATGAGATAAGAGGGAAAGAGAGGCTCACTGCTTGCTTGCCTCCTGCCTGCCATTGCATGATCTGTTTCTCCTCTGCCATGTCCCTGTGTCATGCCACCCTCCCTTGGAGCCACCTGACTATAGTCTGAAATCTCTACAAACTGTGAACCTCCTTTAAATTGTGAATATTGGGTCTTTTGTCACAGCAATGAGAAAAGTAACTAAGACAATACTGTATTATCCTAGTTTATTTCAGGTGTAAATTATAAAAACACAACTCAAACAGACATGATGTTTAAAAAAAGGCAAGGTGATGCAGGGAGGGAGGAAGGCCATTGACTAATAGAACCAAAAAAATCCCAGTTTAGGACTAACTGAGGAGGAAAAAATACAAGGGTCCAAATACCAATAGGAGGTATTACAATGGTTGGGAACTAACAAAGATGGAAGATTCTTTTGGGTCACCTAGACATAACACCAGGAGGTTTGCAAAGCAATAACAGGTCCAACACCAATGGATTGAGTGTGTAGAATCTGATTTTGACAAGATTCTGAGGCCTCAGGGCAGAAGCACTGGGTGAGAGTGCTGGAATTGATTAGTGATGTCTGTCATAGGTGAATGATGGTAAAGTAGCACTGGGAGTCCACACGAGCACAGCCCATTCCAACCATGACACAGCCCCTTTATCCAGGCTTGATGCTCATCACAGTTTCTCTAGGACATTTAGTCAGCTAGCTAAATGATGGCCTGGCTAAAGTTCACATATTGACCTCCGTGTCTGAATGTGCCTTGAGCAAATGTCACATCTTGACTTACTGTTCACAACTGGGACTTCAACTCGTTTGCTTTTTACCATCTGTCCAAGTCATGACTGCATCATTCTGTGCATCTGCATACAGGTTCCCACTCCAGACAGACTAAAGAGATGGAATAGGGCATCTCTGCCCTATTTTGGGGTTTGGCTTCTGAGGGTGTGTGAGGAGCGAGGCCCCGCTGTGACCATCAGTTCCAGTTTACATTTGGTTTTATGATGATGAGTAACAAAGTGTCCCCACTCTCAGAAACAGTCACTGTAAGTGCCAGACTGGTCAGTCACAGAATGGACAAATCAAACTTCACATCTTCCTTTCTCCTCTTCAAAAGAACCACTGGTACATTTAGTAAATAGCACAAAATAAATCGGGCATGGTGACGCACACCTATAATCCCAGCACTTGGGAGGCTGAGGCAGGAGGATCACTGTGAGTTCGAGACCAGCCTGGGGCACATAGTGAGTCCCAGATCATCCTTAACTACATAGTGAGACCCTGTCTCAAAAAAACAAAAACAAAACAAAACAAACAAAAAGGACAAAAAAAAATCACAAAAAACGACAAGATGGATGATTGAAAACATATTTGTAAGCACCTTTTCTTTTCACTTAAACAGGAGAACAGAGCTATTTTGACTTTACCTCAAAGTAAGTTTGTTTAAAGTAATATAATAAATCAAAAAGAAGAGCAAGTATCATTTGCCTTAAAATATTAAATGATATTTCAGAAATTTAAATATTTATTTGCTTATGAATGTTGAGGCAACAGGAGCATATTTGATAAACTTCTTTAGAAGGGCAGTTATTTAAAACTAGTTGTGTACCTTCCTTGCTCACTCCTTCCCTCCCTTCTTTTCTTTTTCCCTCCTTCCCCTCCTTCTGCCATTCCTTCCCCTGTTTCTTTCTGTCCACTTGTGTTTAATGCCTGAGAACTGACAGTGGAGCTTACAAAATACAAAATGAAAAATCAAGACCAAAATAAGCTGTAAACATTCCTTAGTTTAGAGTTTATCTTTGCCCTGTGTGTTTTGATTGGTTTGTTTGCCATCTGGGGACCACAGCCATCCTGAGAGTAAAATTTGCTCGAGAATGAACTCTCCATACTCAAACATGCAGGTTTGCATGTCAGTACAGCCACATGTCAAGCTCAGTATGCTAAAGGATGTGATAACACCCCAGATCGGCCTCTCAGGAAGGGAGCCCGCATCCTGTGCCCATCTGGAAGCTGCTCTGCTGAACCATCTATTTTTCCCTGCATTGGCTGTGGAAAGGGTTAATCAATCACTGGGCCAGTTCAAACACAAAGCCTTCCTCCCACTTGCTGACCCTCACGCACCCTGACCCCCAACTCCTAGAGCCAGCTGATCAAGGCCCCACATCAAAGCCAGAAGTGCAAAGCAAATGTGCAAAAGCCCAAACGGAACTGGCTGAATTGGAGAAGCCCTATGAAGTGTCACTTCTTAATGCAGCTCACAAAATGGGGCAGGGGTGACAATGATCACACCCAAAGCAGGATTTAGGCACACAAGCCAGGACAGAGGAAGAGACTCCCCGCTTGATCTCCAGTCTCACCTTAAAGTTATTTCTTTAGTAATCTGCCTGGTAAATGTCTTGAAGACAATTGGCCTGAGCCCTGTTTCTCCTGCCAAGGACACCAGGATGAGGCATGCCCTTGCCTTTGTCATGGACTTCCGTGCAAATGTACAGACAATGAATTACTTTGAACTGGACCCAGATAGCAAAACTTTGATCATTCCAGTGGCCCTGTGTGCAAGTGGGTCGCAAGAGTTGTGTGTCTTTCTGGGCCTGGCTCTTGGCTCCTCACTTTCACCATAGCATGCAGTGTCTAAACTCAGATAGGCTTGGATGGGCATAGTGGCACTGCTGCACACCACTTAGGTAGCTCTGAATTTTCAGAGCTCCTTTGCCAAGCCTTCACTGTACCGTCTGTAAAGAGGAGATAATAAACCTTTGATGCAGAGTTGGCATTGTTGATAGGATTAAGTGAGGGGATGCTTCCAAAGGCTTAGCATGGTGCCTGCCTGATTATAAGCACTTAGTAGATGGGTTCTGCTGCTTCTGCAGATCATGGATTTATTCAACGTTCTGAAAGCCCTTTCTGTGCTAGTCATGGTCTTGGGCACCACAAGCAGGCTGAACAAGACACATAAAGTCTTTGCTCCCTCAGAGTTTGCCATCTCATCAGAGAAAACAAAAACTAAGCAGATACATGAATAAATGAATAAATAAAGAGGGGCATGCACGATGAAGACATGACAAAGGTTAATGTCACTTGGAAAGGATCAGAGCTGGGGAACTTAGACTACCATCCCTGAGAAGTCACTTGAAAGACAGTGAGGATTGAAATGGATCTCAATGACGGGCAATGCCAGGCATGTGACCATCCTGGGGCAGGCCCTGCCAGGCAAAAAGGCTGTGAGCTGGGACTCCTCTGCTTGGCATTTCTGTCTCTGGACAGAAGGAGGACCAATGATATTGGAGCCCTGGGACAAGAGGGCATGGAAAAATAAAGACAGGATGGTGAAGAGGTGGACTGTTATCTCTCTGGAAGTTCCACGTTTTCACAGGACTCAAGGAGTATTTTTATGTTTTGCTCTGCTTGCTTTATTCTTGAACTTTTCAGAGCTTTGCTCGAAATAAGGGAGAGGTGATTTATTCTCCAATGAGCTAAAAGCCCCCTCTGTCATTCAAAAAGGCTCTGGCTGTTTCCAAGAGAAACAAAGACCCTTCGAGTTCGCAAGCTCGGAAATCCCCACACATACCAGGAAGGCAGAGGGGACACGTATTTTCCTTTTTGATCCTCTGAGCTGAAATAGACATTGTAAGATTCTACAGTGACTAATACCTCAGTTAAATTCTATTTGGTTGTTCATGTTTTAGGCAAAGAGCTGAACACGTGTTTGTGATCTACAGTGCCTGCCCTGTGAGACAGTGTTGTGATAGAGCATGGCATGTACAATCACCTTCTATGATTTTTTCTCACTTCTGCAACTTAATCACTGCGTGACCTAGGTAATGCATTTACCTTCTACAAGCATGACTGCTGTATCTTCAGCTGTACATAGGGATGATGCTATTTATGCTATAATAACTAAGATTGTATCAGAGCAGGTGACATGGTCCAGGAAGTGAGTAGTGACAGTTTGTGGGCAGCTATTTCTGCAGTAGCGATAGTAATGTGTGTTCACTAGTTCAGATGTCAGCAAATTACTTCTCATTGGCCAAATCCAGACTGCTGCCAATTTTTGTAAATAAAGTTTTATTGGGACACAGCCACACTCATTTGATTCCATATTATATGTAGCTGCTTTCACCCTACATAGAGTCAAATAACTGCAACAGACCATATGGCTCACAAAAACCTAAAATTTTACTATCTGGCCCTCACAGTAAGTTTGCCAAGCCCTGCTCTTGAACCCAAACATCAGTGTTCTTTCCAATTCTTTCAGCTGTCTGAAATTTCACTCCACTTCATTAAATTCTCTTGTGTTCCCTGCTATGACTTCATGTAGTAGATCGTTACTATGTAGTGATGAAATTGCCTTAAATGAAATTGAATTGAATTGAAAAATGTTAATACAAATTAGACTGATTATTGCTGGTTTTCAGTCTTTACTGTCCCTGAAGAGTCCTTCTCTTAGTTGCACTTTTTCCCCCAAATAACTTTTGGCTCCTTTATCTGTGCATGGTTGGCAGCCACCCGAGTGACTCTTGGCCTTTGTGGGTGTCAGTGTACTGGAATCTATAAGGCCCTAACAGCCAGATGGTGCCAGAACATCTCACCCTAACTCTCCTGCCCCCAAGGGTGTCTACACTGGAAGGGGGAATTGAGATTTTCTAAAGGTCCCTGAAAAGGAATTGCAAATAACAGACCAGACCTTATGGGGTCATGAGATGGGATCTGGGTCAAGCAGACTCGACCAAGGAACCACACGGTGTCTTCTTTTCCCCCCTGGAACCCCTCTGATTTCATTTCCTCCCGTTTCACCCCTTGCTCACTCCAGCCCAGGAACCTAGTCTACTCTCTGCTTCTCAGTCCCCCTTGAGCCCAGCTGTGGTGGCCCCCCTGCCAGGAATGCCTTCTCTCTAGACAGCCAGCCACAGCTTTTGCTCCTTGTGTCCTGCTGACCACCATATTGAACACTGCCATTAGCCACCCTCACAAACACTGCTGCTCCCTCCGTACCTGTCTGTGCGTTCTCCATCACATTGATGACCTTCTGCTGTACTCTACTGTTTACTTACTGTATTCATTCTTCATTGTCTGTCTCCTCTATTCTGTGTGAGCCTCTGGGGAGCAAGCTTTGTGGCCTGCTTTGTTCACCGAAATATTTCAATCAAGCAAAGAACGTATGTATGTATATATTAAATACACATAGCACTTATTCTGTACCTGACACTATGCACGTTCTTTGAAAATATTGGCGGATGTATTGGTAGATGCTCAATAGATGTTTGACAAATGGGTTTAAGAAAATAAAACAATATAGCAAAGGTGTGGTTCTGAGTTCAGACTGCATGTTCTAGCTCTCACCCGTATGCATTTCTGCTGTGTGATCTTGGGGACAGCACTTAACCTTTCTGAGCATCTTTTCTTTTTTCCACCAAGAAAATAGAAATGGAATCTTCATTTCATGAACTTCAAAGAGGATTAAATAGTGTGTGTAGGATCTTACCATAGTTCACTACATAGAGAAGGAGCTCGTGGAGGTAACAGAGTGATGGAGATGTTGCCAAGAACGTGAAGAAGTGTATTTAAAGTACTGGATTGGCCTTGATAACATTCTGTTTCCAAGGTCCTCTCTCTTTTTTCATGAGCAAAAGACTTCTAATCGAGCTGTCCATTAGGTATCCATTTCTCAGGGCAAATTAAGAGAGGAGTTTTCTTGGGTGAACTCACGTTGAAATTAAGATAGGACTTACTTCAAAAATTTCAGTTCTCATGCTTTGTTTCTATGACTTCAAGAAAAGCACAAGAATGGATGACTTAAATATAAAAGTGGATTTATTAAGTCATCCGAGGAAGATGACTTGATAGCTGCTTAAACCTTTGTGTGGAGCCGATCAGCAGGGTTGGGGTGACCACTGCTACATGGTTCTTTTACTGGAGGGTGTCTAAGATGGGCTCTGATAAGGGTAAATGTTCTGATGAGGAAACACAGTCACCTATGCATGCAGACCTTTATGGCAATTGCTAAAGTCATTGATCACTATCTCTCCAGTACTCTATACCATGCAAGCATTTCTATGTATTACTAGTTCTCTCAACATTTATTTCCACCATCTTTGTCAGGTGGTGTCTGTCATTATCCACTCTTTTACAAGGACAATGTGAAATTTAAAGACATAAAATGGCCCAATGTCATAGTTAATAAGAGATACAGGCAGGATTCAACCCACAAACAGAGCTTTTTCACTCAATAGCAGTTTATCAGCAGCTGCTGCTGTTTCTACCAATGTACAGCTCACAAGCCTTTCCTAAGTTGGTTGCCTTTTTTAGAACTTGCTTTGTCATCTGTGAAAATAGTATCTACCACCATAAGATTATAAGAATTAAATAAGATTGCCAGGGATTTAGCTCAGCAGTTTGGTGGCCTGCCTTGCAAGCACAAGAACCTGAGTTTAATCCCTTGTACCAAAAAAAAAAAAAAAGATATTACACAGGAGCAATTACTATGTTCTAGTCAATGGCGCTCAGTAAGTGCTAATTCTCATACTAGTTTCTTGTTACATAACTTTGTGTTTATAGGGTTTTGAATAGGCAGATGAGCACATAGACCAAATATTTCTATTAACAGTAGCTAACCTTAGTTGAGCACTTACTGTCGCTACACCCTATGCTAAACACTTTCCATGCATTACCTCAGTGCATCAGCACAATAACCCATGGGTAGGTTTGATATTGTCCCTTTCCTTCTGCAAAAGATAAAGAGGGTGAGCTGAGATGCCCCAAGATCACAGTCATGCGAAGTAAGACAGGAGGCAATCCCTGGTGCTCTAGTTCCAGAGTATGCTTTAAAAAAAAAAAAATGAAGACAGGGAAAAGGGAATAAGGGAAAAGGAAAAAAATATGAGAAAGTGTAAAAATGGAATTAAAGTGTTTGAAGGTGGGGAGGGGAGGAGAAAGGGGAAAAAATGAGAACCAAGACCTGGCATGTAAAGGTACAAGATCCAAATAATGAATGAAACTGTACTGTCTACCTAGAATGTACCAATAAATTCAATTTAAATAAAATTTTTTTAAAAATTGAAGCTGGGCATGGTGGCGCACTCCTATAATCCCAGCACTCGGCAGGCTGAGGCAGGAGGATCACTGTGAGTTCGAGGCCAGCCTGGGCTACATAGTTCCAGGTCAGTCTCAACTACGTAGTGAGATCCTGTCTCAAAAAACAAAAACAAAAAAAAATTGAGTATACTTTTGCAGTACATAATAATGCATACATTTATCATGAGGAGTTGGTAGAGTCTATTTATGACCACACTGCAACCTGTCATGGAAAAAAGGACTTACAGATATTCTTGGAAACAGTTGCTGGTCACAATGATGCCATAGTTGGTTTGGTGAAGGAGGAGGAGAAAAAGAAGGGAAGGAAGAGAAAGGATGGGGGAAAGGGAAGAGGAGAAGAAGAAATTTTATTCTCAAAATAATAAAATATTTATGCCTCTTTTCAAGCTAGATCTATTTTTCTATGCCACAAATAGCTTCATGAGGCTGATGAACTTATACCTTCTCTCTGTTCTCATGGGTCAATGCCAGAATAAGATATGCATTATCTTTGTAAAGGAACTCTTACTACTCACCTGGCTTGCTTGGTGTATCGGTGCCCAGTCAAGTGCAGTAAATGACCTTCTGGTTAATTTTAGTAAGATTACAGCACTGTGCTGTGATTTATGAAATAGCTCATGGTTTACTTTTGAAGCAAGAAGTTGGAAAGCTATCCCTACATTGCTACTGCTTCAAGCTGCTCAGATACCTATATTTTAACTAAATGCCATGCCAAGTCAGTAACTCTTCAATTCTATAAAACATATCGTACGTATTGTAGAAAATATTCTCATTTGGAAGAAAGGGCCTAAAGGTGTAAGGGAAGTGGGAAAGGTAGGGGAAAGATAATAAGGGGAAAGAAAAAAATGAGAAAATGAAAAAATGGAAACAAAGTTTTTGTAGATAGGGAAGGAGGAGGGGTGAAGGGAGGCCAGGGGTATGGCGAAAAAATGAGAACCAAGACCTGTCATGTAAAGGTACAAGATCCCGATGATGAATGTAACTGTACTGTATACCTAGAATGTACCAATAAACTCAATGAGGAAAAAAAAAAAAGAAAAGAAAATATTCTCATTCCTCCCACAGAATTAGCAAAAGAAAGCTGAAAGACATGAGGGTGAGGGGAGGGAGCTATTCCCTTTTTCTAAGCTGCAAAACTCAGCCAAGGACCCCAAAGTTTTAGTTTTACCTCATCTGGACTCTGCTTTGCAAAGGACCTGGTCCTCATTCAGGCAGTAAAATATTTGCTAACTACTCCTAATGATTGGGATTTGCAGACTGTAATTTCTGTGCAGCTATATTGCCAGGGCAGGTTTGGACAGAAATATGAAAACAATAAAGCGGGACAGGGCATGCAGAGGTGGGTCATAAAACTTGTGTCCCCTGTGTGTTGTGAGGCAAGACGCCAACAGCCTTGTGCCCTCAGCCACCTGTATACCATTCCAGCCGATCATCTGTGACTCACTAGAGGCTGATTAGATTGTTTCTGTCCTGAGGCTATTTTATTATAACGTTAGGTTGTGAATTTCATTAAGTTTTACAGTCCTCCACACATGTGTTTATAACAAGAGCTGTCTCCCCTTGTGGGATGACATTTGCTTTTATAAAACAAAAATGAAATCAAACTCTCAGCTTACAAAAAACTTAAATGTATGAAAAACAATAGGCATAAAATAAATTGCTGGCAACAGTGAAATGTAAATCAATGTCCACTGAGGGCTCACAGAGCTATTTTTGGCAATACTCAAAATCCGATGATTATATATATATATATATATAGAGAGAGAGAGAGAGAGAGAGAGAGAGAGAGAGAGAGAGAAATATGGAGATACTCTCATCAGCCACTGAATAGCTGGACATTTAGTTCTCCTCCGTGTTGAAATGCACCTAGGGAACAGGGTGGAACATTTTACCAACAGAAAGGAAGTATTTTTGGTTTTGTTATAAAGAATAGTGGATCCAAGCTGGAGTCTACGTAGAAGGTTAAGGGAAAGTCAGGGGCTGCTCTGCCTGGATTCCCTGCTGTCACAGAATGAGGTAGAATCAAGGAGGCAAATGAACACATCAATACCATGTTCCCTCTCCAGCTCATGGTATAAAAATATTGGGCTTCACACCTTTTAGGAGCAATAAAGGATTATGACATTTTATAGCTAGGTGAATCATTTCATCCAGGAGTTGGAAACGTAAAGATGTTGCAAAGGTTTTCTGCTCTCTAGACCATACAGTTGCTGTCACAGCTATTCAGCTCTGCAGCTGGTGCTCACAAGCAGACAGAAGCATCATGTAAACAGATGAGTATGGCTAAGTTCCAATAAAGCTTTTCTATGTCCCTGAAATTTGAATTTCATATAATTTCACATGTCACAGAGTATATTCTCTTGTGTTTTTTGCACTCATTCAAAGATGTAAAAACATCCTTAGCTCACAGATAGTAAAAACACAGGCAGAGAGGCTCCCAGACCATGGTTTGTGGATCCATCATTTAGCCCAATAACAAAAACCCTGAATAATGGTTGCTGTATATAATCTGGCCAGCTCTGCACATCTGCCTCAGTGGGCTGCTTCTCAAGTTGGGTGGAAGAGAAACATTCAAGAGGCTAATAAGTAATGGCAACTTTCTTACTGATATTTAGATATTTAATAATATATTCCACCAATATTATAATTTTATGGAGATTAATAAGTTTGTGCTTCAAAAAGGGTAGTTAATACATATTTTACTTTGGGTTCTCTCGGGGAACAGGATTAATATAAAATGTGTGTATAATTATACAAGGGATTTATCAGGTTGGCTCACAGGATCAGCGGGGGAGGAGTCCCAGTGGCTGTCTGCATGCTGGACAGCAAGAGGATCCAACAGCAGTAAAAGGCTGAAGGCCCAGAAACTCACCACAGAGTCACCAGTATGTGTCTGGTTAGAAAGTTAAAGAATTTGCTCCTGGAGGCCTGGAGAAACTAGGGACCAAATGATGAAGACCAGAGTGCCTCCAAAAAGGTGGGGGGAGCAGGCTTCCTCCTTTCCCTTTTTATTCCATCCAAACTACTATCCTATTGGTTGGTGCCACCTAATTCAGGGTGGGTCTTCTCTCTTCACATTGTGGTCTTCATGTCCATTATCAACAGACAGTTAACATCCAGAGCTTTATTAATCAGCTAGGTGGTCCTTACTCAAATCAAATTGATATATCAAAACAGTGATTGCAATACAACTGCCATATAATCAGTTCACTACTGGGTACATATCCAAAGGGAATGAAATTACTATGGTGAAAAGATGTGCACCCCTACATTTGTAGCAGAGCTATTCACAATATCTAAGAAATGGAAGCAACCTAAGTGTTCATCAACAGATGAGTGAACAAAGACAGTGTGGTTCGTTATGGATGAAGGAACACTTTCGGCTATGAAAACACAGGAAATCCTGTCACAGACAGCAGTGGGGATGAACCTGAAGGACACTGTGCTAAATAAAATAAGTCAGGCACAGAAAGAGAAACGCCAAGTGCTCTCACTTGCATGTGGACTCTAAAAATGCTCAATTCATAGAAGCAAAAAAGGCAGAGTAGAGGGTACCAGGCTCTGAGGAGAACAAGGGTTTGGAAAGATGTTGGTCAATGGTTATAAAAACTTAAACTACAAAATGGGAATAAGTTCATATCTCTTGTAAAGTATGGTAACTATCATCAGTACTAATATATGATAGGCCTAAATATTGCTAAGAGAAAAGAATTTAAATATTCTCACCACAAAAGAAAACATAATTATGTGAAGGAATAGTTAGTTTGATTTATTCATATATATGCACTCTGGAAGGCTGAAACAGGAGGACTGCAAGTTCAAGCCCAGCCTGGATAACTTTGCAACTTAGCAAGACCCTGTCACAAAATAAAATTAAGTTAAAATGAAAGGAATGTTTTTGAAGAGGCAGGGTTGTAGCTCAGAAAGTAGGCCCTGAGTTCAACCCACACTGCCACCAAAAAAAATGTACACCATAAATAATGAGTTTTAATTTGTCCACTAAACATTTAATAGGTTAGTTGCTAACCATTATCTCTTGATTTGATCTTTGCAGACTGGATTTCTCTCTGCCAATATGGTTCAAACTTTTACAAATCAAATAAATAAATAGTCAGTCTTTGAAATCAGGCTTTGACAAATCCCATTATTATCACTCATCAGCCATTGTCGAGGGAGGATGGTTTTCCCTGCCCTCTCCCTCCTTGATCCTAGGTTTGACCACAGGGATCCATTTGGTAAATTAAGGCAAAAAAGGCCAACTAGGATGAGATGACAGCAAGTCAGTTTTGAGAGAGGAATTATGCATTTCCATTTGCCTCTCTAATTGTTTCTGTCCCTGCAGTCTGGACCCAGCGTGCAGGAGCATGAAGTAAACTTGACCTTGAGCAGCAGCCTGCATAAGGCCACCCCGTAAAATCACTCCTGCCAGCCCTCAGTCTGATGAGCAAGAAATAATTACTTAGCATAGTATGCCACTGAAGGTTCAGATGGTTTGTTTTGGAGCATAATAAACACTTCCAAAAAGAGATGAGAATTAGGACTTCACAGGGTGAAACCATTAGGCACCCGAATTGTTCCATGAAATTTTGGTGTTACCCCAGTGTGCCAGCCCTCAGGCCTTGGGCTCCACTTTCAGGTTACTTTCTGCATTGCTCCTCACCCTGCCTTGAATAATCGTTGCTCTGTTTATTTTTCTTCCATTTTCTCATTATTTTTATTCCCAACAAAGATTGGCACATTGCGAGAGAGAAAGCTCATTTTGTTTATCTCGAGAACAGCTTTGAGAGAAAAAGATCATGTTTCCTGTGAGTAGAAGAGACAGGGCTATTGAGAAAGGAGCAGTATAAACGTAAAGAGATAAAACATCATTCAAGTAGCATCTAAGAACACAAAAGAAACCTGTGGGTGAAATCAGTTTCCATGGTATTGTGAGTGCCAGGGATTTTTTTTTTTTTTTTTTTTTTTGAGATCATAACCACACATTCCAATTGCAAAGAACCAGCTAGTTTTGTTATCCTGAACAGTTGTTATATGTTTGGTGCCAGGCTTGACTTAATGGTTGGCCTAAGTGGGACCAATATTTAGCATGCTAGGCATATACTTAAGAAGGACAATTCAGGAACAAAAGAAAAAACAACCCTGATTCAGCTCACCCCTATATTTTCCTCAATGACTCATCATAATAATATACCTTCACTCAACAGCTACAGAGGAGGACCTTCCTTGCAAACTTTTCTGTTTGTTTTCCACTAAGTTATAGGGGAATTAGCAATTAAAATCATGTTTTAAGAAACATCTAACTTCAAAATTTAAGCATGTTCACTTTAGGCTGTTACCAGTTTGTTTTTTCTGAAAGCACAAAGAGCTGCAAATTTGAGTCCTTTGGAACCAGAAAGAAAGACTTGCCATGTAGAGGTACATGATCCCAACAATGAATGTAACTGTACTGTATCCCTAAAATGTACCAATAAACTCAATTAAAGTTGAAAAAAAAAAAAGAAAGAAAAAGCCAGAAAAGCCTCTAAAAAGGAAAATGAAATAATTGGCCCTCCATGCATTTGGATTCTGCACCTGCAAATTCAACCAACCATGGATTGAAAATAATTTTACCACGCATCTATACTGATATGTAACAGACAGTTTCCCTTGTCATTATTCCCTAAACAATGCAGAACAACAACTATTTACATTATGTTTACATTGCATTAGGTATGATAAGTACTCTAGAGATGGTATGAAGTATGCTGGAGGACGGGTGTGGGTTAATGCAACTCCCATATCATTTTATAAAAGGGACTCGAGCACCAGTGTATTTGGGCATCTGTGGGGGTCCTGGAACTAATCCCTCCACATAGTGTAGCAGAGAGTCCTGTGCAAAAAGGGTGGAGAGTGTAAAGTGAACTGTCTTCTTCATCATAGCCAGAGGTGATCCAGTTCGCTGAGCTTCCTTACGGGAATAAGATATCATTTGCGCAAAGTGATCTATCTGTCCTCAGTCTGAATGATAAGACTGAATTCCATATCATATCAATTATTAAGAACAGAGGGCTTTCAAACCTTACTTTTTAAAATTTTTCACCTTTCCTGTGGGGGAAAAATATCAAAAAAAGAAAAGAAAAAATATGAAGCAAACAACCTCATGGTTGTATCTCATCACACTGAGTGCCAGGCAAAGCAAAAGCATTTGCCTGATCTTGTTAATTATGCCTAATACAGAAGTGCCCAGCTAAGAGGGCTAGTAAAGCTAAGTGTAGTCTCTACTCCTCTCACACAGCCATGCACTAACAGGAAATAAAACAGAAGTCTACCTTTTCCTAAATCATGCAGACAGCATGTAAGATTACCAAGCCATGTCCCTGCCATAGGCATGCCATTTTCTAATTCCCCAAAGGGACTACTTAGGCTAGGGGCAGACCTGAGGCAAAGCACAGCGACTGCTGAATAGTGCATTTTGCTAGGCAATATTTTTCTTAGAAGCCTCACCAGTATTGTCAACCAGTAGCTAGGCAATATTTTTCTTAGAAGCCTCACCAGTATTGTCAACCAGTAGCCATGTCAAATGACAGTGGGAGTTTTCATGAAAATGCAATCTAATTCTGTAGCTTGTCAATGAAAATCATGCAGTTCTGCGAAAGCATTCCTGTGTTAAGTCCACACTGTTTCCACCTATAGATATCATATTTTTGCTAACAATGACAGGGCCTAGGCTGAGTGTCTGGCAAAACAGTCCTATGATGGAGTTTACCAACTGTGAATGAGGCTGTCCAGATACTCTGCTGATGCGTTCCGCTGGTAACATAGGTGTCTCTGTAAACCCAACCCAGAGGAGATCTTAGGTATGGGTCATCAGAAGGAGTCACAAACCCGATTAAAGTAGTACTTATTATATGAATTTTCAGATTCATTTACCTTTTTCCATACCATATCCATAATCCAGTATTTAAACTATCTTATGACAAATGGTTGCAATATTCAATGGATTATTTAAAATACAATATAGTCAAATGTGATAGAACATTCCTTATGGTCAGTTTCATGTACAATAAGGATTAGAAATACTTTAGCCCTTGAACCAGAGCTGTTTGCCAGCTCTTGGTAACATCTAGTCCCCTAATATTGACCTTTAGTCAGTCCTTTGCTCTCACATATTCCCTGCTGCCCTTGAGCCTCTGCACCTGCTGTTCCTTCTTTCCAGGAGCCCCTTCACCTATTTCCCATTTCTCCTTCACATCCCAGGTTAAGTGACACATCCTCAGTGAAATCTTCTCTGATTTCTCTAAATTATCTAAGTTCCCCCTCTAGACCCCCTGCAGCTGTGCATCTCCTTACTGCCATAGTATGGATGTGTTCTGTCCCCGGTGGTCCCTGTGTTGGAAGTTTGGTAAAGTGTGGACATTTATAGAATCTTTTAGGAGGTGGCATCCAATGAGAGATCATTACGTTATTAAGTGCACAGTCCTCAGAAAGAGTTTAGGGGTTCTGTGGGACCCTGAGTCAGCTCTCATTACGAGCACATTGGTATACAAGCAAGTTTTATATCTCAACTATTCTCTAGCTTCTTGTCTTGAGATGTGACTTCTTCCTCCCACATGAGAGGTCCTCTCCAGAACTGAGCCTATCCTGACATTATGACTTAAACCACCAAAAATGTGAGCTAAATAAAACTTTTTTTAATATAAAGTTAGCCTGTTCCAGGTGCTTCACTATAGTAATGCAAACCACACTAGAAGACTTGGTATAGTGTTCATTGCACTAGTTGCTTTAACATTCATTCTACATAACTGTTCATTAACATCTACACCCTCTGCAAAGGAGAAATAGAACTTCACTCTAGGACCAAGGAAGCACTCATCCATTCCCATGGGTGATGTTGAAGCCTTAATTCCAAATATGATGGCATTCGGAGCTACAGCCTTCAAGCAGGTTAAGTTTAGATGAAATCAGAGGGGTAGAACTCCCTTGATGGGGTCTCTGATTTATTCTTCATGAGAAGAGATGAGCTACAAAGCTGGAAAGGGAGCTGTGTCCAGAAAATAAATTAAACGCCACCTTAATGTTGGATAGATGGATAAATGGGCTGAAAAGGAGAAAAAGGGGAGGGAGGAAAATTTATCCGAAGGGAATAATTAGGTAAGTGTGTAAGATCTAGCTAAAGGGATATTTATCGGAGAAGCAATTGTCACAACAAAAGCCTAGAAATCAATATTTCCACTACAATATTCTTCTTATTTTCTACCAGTGACATCCTAGAGTTACAAAAAATTAGAAACATTATAAAACTATGCATGCTGCACGGATCTCATCTCCTTTTGAGAAAAGTGTAACAGAATGACACAAATGGACGTAATCTGGAACAAGAATGAGAAGACACCAACACATTAACAATAGCTGTCTTGGGGTGGTAGAAATCTGGAAAATTTCTTTGCTTCCTTTTACTTGTTCATATTTTCTCATATTTCCACAATTAGCTTTGCCACTTGCACAAACCATATGTGGGCTTCCTCCCACTCTGCTCCCTTTTTGCCTAACACCCTGTTGAAGGCAGACACCAGGATTTGTCTGCATTCTCCACAAAGAACTTCCCTGAACCATGAACTCTGGTGAGCAATGGAAGTTTCCATGTAAGACAGATAGGATGCCTTCATCTCAGAGCAAAACAGAAAATCCCCAACAGAAACCCCGTAAGACTTCTCTTATATCAGGACTCTTTTCTGAGTAGCACTGGGTTTCCTCCTCTGTCTCATCTAGCTCTCCATTTAGCCACTTGCTTTCTCTTGACTTCTGGTCTCAATTCCAGCTTCTCCTGCATATAAATGTGCAGTCACTTCTTTCTCTTCCTGCAAGAAATCTTACCCCAGCCCCACACTTTCTCCCACTCTACAGCTGGCTGAATGTTCTAAGCAAGGCCACATTTCCTCAGTTCAAAAAAAAAAGAAAAAATTCTCAAGCCAGCTGCTGAGAAGACAAAACTTCACTCATATTGTTGCACATAAACAATACAAATTAAACCATGATTACCTAAAGATGAAAAAGTTTGTGTGCAATTTATCATTTTCCCACAGGATACTCTATCTGTCCAGAGTCAAGACCATGGCTGGCCTTTAAAGCAGAAACATTTTGATTAAGAACAGAAGTGTCAACCACAGCCTCATCTAAGATGTTACTGATCTTTGCAGAACATTATCCACTACACATTGGTCTAGTTATCAAATTTCCCATCATGCTCTAGACATTGGTTTTCAAATTCTTGGAGCTGGTAGAACTCTGAAAAAAATCAATTCTTGGCAGGATTTTAGGGCATCTTAAAAGGTCTGTCACAAATATCAGGATCCCTTTTCTTAAGGAGCCCTGAGTGTTTTCTTCTGAGACTTAAGGCCTTTATCCAACCAAATATGAAACCACAGTTTTGACAATTGAGCAAAAGCCAGGGGGTAGATGGTTGACTTCTAAACCAATTCCAGTTTTAATTAACCCCAGTTTTATGCACATTTCCCATGTATAGCTGAAATCAGAATTCCTTTCAGTTTTGTAAGCAGTCATAAGAACTAATACCTGTTCAATTTAATAATAATAACTTCCCCCTTTTAACTCCCTACAACATGCCTGCTAAAAGCCCAGCATGGACTATCTCAACCACTGCTCCCAATAATCATATCTGCAGTAGAAAGAAACTGTTCATGACCCCCTGTCATCGAAAAACTGCACTAAAGTTAAATAACATGTTGTTTCCCATGAAAGTCGAGGAGGCTCTACTTGAAATGATGGCCGACAGCAGATCCGTGCTCTTAAAACCTTTGCAATATTCCTGCTTCCCTTGTGAATTTAGATATTCTCTGCCCTCATTTTTGTATGTAACTGGAAATAATTATATGACATCTTTAGAACAGATGCATTAATATTGCATATTTGCAAAAAAGGTTTTTTGCTCTTTGGGGTCAGCCACTTGTTAAAACTTGCTCCTATTAGCCTCTGGCCATCTGTGTCCCCAGATGTCAAGGTTACACACCATAACATGCATTTCAGAACCTAACATAGCTACCACAATAGAAGCAAAGTAAAAGTGAATCCAAGGACTGTTATGATACGTGTTAATATTATGCCACTCCATAGGCCTCATGTTTTGAATTAAAAAACATCACATTGGTAGAAATTGGCATATATCTAGAGAAAAGCACAAAATGGCAATTTTTTTAAAACACTATTAGAAAGTACATACTATTTTTTTAAGCCTTCCTTAACTGTATAAGCTTACATGTAGTTTAAATTTTATCTTCACCTGGACTGGGCATTTAGCTGAGTGGTTCCAGCACCCAAGTTCGATTGCCGGTATCAAGAATCTGTTGTTAAAAATATAAAGGAAGAATATAAGATTTGTTTTTAAAGATGAAATTTTATAAATGCAAAAAATCTCCACTCCTCATTTTAATAAACACATGGAAATTTTATTTGGGATCACATTGAATTAACCTTCATCATATCTTCATTTTAGAGCTATTTACAATTCAATTAAAAAAGTACTGTGAAAGTGGTTTGCTGTCCTGATTTTATTTTTCAAGTATAAAATCAAGGATAAAATTTAAAGAATATACTAGTTACTGTCCTATGTCTTGACTTTTAGTATAAAATATTACCACATGGAGAAATTAATAATGAAGAGAAAAGTTACTTTTTTGCAACCTAACCAGCCTCTCTGACTTTTGTTTTTATGGCATCAAAAAATTAGATGTCCAAAGTGGCATTCAGTACTTGGCTAGAGAGCTACGTCTCTTGGGTTTTAATCAGTAGAAGCTCTGCTGTTGATTCAACTTGAGTTCCAGGCTCAGATCCATGGTACCTCAGCTCTGTGATCTTCAGCAAGTTTCATAACCTCAGTCTCTGTGCTTATAAAATAGAGATATTTATAAAGTGTGAATGAAATGATACCTGTGAAAATGAAAAGCCTACTTCCCAGCTCAAAGTAGGCTTTATCTATATAACAGTTCTTAGGACTATTTGTAGCCTTTCTCCAGCCTCTTCTTCAGTATCTTATTGCCCAAAGATGAATCTGTTGCCTATGATCAGCCTGCAGTACACAAAGTTGTGTTTACTAATAACCATAATTGTCTACCTGGTGTTTTTTAGTGAGCCCCTTGGAGCTCCCTTTGATACTCAAAAGTTCCCAGCCTGTATGCAACGTTTTGAAATAAAAAAGCCCACCATAGGAAGACCTATGACATATCACCAATGTCTAGGATGCCACTTCAATGCCTTCCAAACTGGGGCACTATTATATATCGCCTCACTTTCATGTGGCAAGGATTTTCCATAAAGAGAAACACAGAGCAGATTGGTTTCAGTGAGGGAAAGAGACAGGAAAAGTGGTGACATCAGGTAAACATGTTGTATATAAGGGGTCAGCCTGCCTACAATTGCGTACGCAATGGAAGATGAACCTTGCTTTCCCCCTCACATACTCATCAGCATCCTCCCTCTAGCTCTTGCTGCCCCTTCTAATGCTGCTTCCCTTGCCCTGAGTCCATGTTCATTTCCCTAAAAGCACATGTACCTGATTAACAACAAGTGCATCTCTTATTATATTGTTCTTGAGAGGAGTTATGGAGTCCTTGCATTCACATTGCCAGAGGACCTCTTTAAAATGAAGGTTCTGATTCAGTGGGTCTGGGGTGGGCCTGAGATTCTGTATTTCTAACCAGCTTCCAGCAGTGCCAACGATGCCTGTGCAAAGGTCATAGGAGGATCTTAGAACTTACAACTGATGGTCGCTATAAGCTAATAGATCTTGACGGCAAATGAGCGGAAAGGGAGAGCAAGTGTTTTGATTCCACTTTACAGTGAAGAGACCAATATATGTGGAAATTTAGTGTTCTTCAAATGAAAGGACATTCAGGGTCCTGACTAGGCATCTTTCAGCAGCATTGGGTTCCTCTTAATGATCAGTGCCTTTAAGTGCCAATATTGAGCTGTATCAGTTCAGAAGTCCCTTTGAGAGAAAAGAATGTAAGTTATGGAGCTGACCGTTCGTTCTGTTGATAATAGCTATTACAAGCTGCATCCAATCCACTTAGCCTTCCCCCAGTTATGTCTCCTACCCCCATCCCACAGTCTTCATGATACAAATATGTGCATTTCCTACAGATGGACATCTTGAGGTCCACAGATATTTATTGATTTTTTTTTATTTGAACAAGGCACTGAGTCTTGATCTAGAAACAAGATAGGAAGACTTGATCCTTGCCTTCAAAAAGGCTACACCAAAGCAGAAAAGGCCATGTATATACCAGTGGCTACAGTCAAAGCCATCCTATATCAAAGCAAGACATGATTTGACAATGAGAACAAAAGGGTTATGAAAGCATTGAAGAGGACCAGTCAATTACAGCTTAGGAAGACCGGGAATATCCCTCAGGTAGAGCAGTATCTGTGGTATGATCTTCAGGTTAAGGAATAAAAAGTTGGGAAAAAAGAAAGAAATTCCAGGCATAAGAGCTCAGTGGAAGAGAGTGGCTGGTTCTCATTGCTCTTCTGCACCTCCAACTACTTGTCAGGTTTGTCTAGCAGTAAGACAGTCCAGAGTGAAACTTGGCGCTTTCCCTCCAGGGTACTGGTAGTAGAGCATAGTGTGATATCACTCAACCTTGGAATGGAATCAATCTATACTGCCTCATCAGCTTTGTCCCAAGTCCTATCCTACTCAGGAAGAATATCCCTTTTCAAGAAGGGACAGAGAATCAGATAACAAATCTCTCATTGGTGAGTCATGTTCTTTTTGGCAATCGAACAACCCATGGATATTTCCTTTCCAGCCTCTTTCTTTTCCAATCATCCCTAATGGAAACTTTGCTTCATGCTTTCCTTTGCCAAGTCCTCCAGCTTACCTGAAGCCCTGCCTCTGGGACTGCTTACTTCAAATCAGTGTCTATTGCCTATAGATAAATCAGTCAGCCTGCCTTTCTGGGGCCAATTAAATGCTAAGCACAGGGTAATGATACTAAATCATCCTTACAAACTTTGTATTATGAAAAAAAACAGGAAAAACACTCCACAAAAACTAGATATTCAATAGATCTTTATTGTCGTTACTATGGTCTTTCATTGCCAACTTGGTCTCCGTAAACCCTAAACTCAAGCCACTTGTGGTATTGTGTTAACAACATTCCCTTGTGAATTCCTATTCTGATACCTTCTTTCAGTAAAAAGTAACATTCTGCACAATTGGTTTTTTTCAAAATCTTCAAGACCCCTCCAGCAACCACATCCAGAGAAGAAGCACTCAATGAATACCCATGTATCTGACTCCAAAAACAAGGCTCTTATCCAAGGAAACATTGCCCTGGTGTTTGTCACACTAATTTTGAAGTTTCAAATTACAAATGAATCTTCTCTAGTCAATTCTAGAACAGTGGGGATCTTCACAGTAAGAATATTGATATGTACAACAATCAAGACTAAAAACACTTCAAAATTTTTCACTTAAGTTATCTGCAGTTTAGTTATATCCTTGCCAACATTTTATAATATAAGCTCTTTAAATGAATAAGAAATCTTCCCTAGCAGCTGGAGGGCAAACTCTTTTATCCCTTATAAAAAGCATCTGCTACTTTACCAGAAGTTATCTCCTGTCCTAGGGACTCACCTTCAGGAAAGACATACTAGGTGGACATTTCTGTTCCTTCAAGGGAAGCCTCATCTAAAGTAGTTAAACATTTATCTGAGGAAGTTTAGGTGTGCTTATAGCACTTTGATACACATGCAAGAAAAAACAAGCCTTAAAGTGCTGACCAGTTGCACTCCGTAATTCACCTGCTAATTGTTCCAAACTAAGTGGAACACACTTGAAGAGAGTTCGTATTTCAAATAGGTTTACTATTTTTCCCTAACAAATACTTTCTTTAAAAACCTAGTCCTTGTTAAAATTAAGGAGTCTTAAATTAGAAAGTGTAAAAATAGGGAAAATGGTTTTTTTTCTTTCTCATTGGAAATAATTATGAGCAATTTGAAGATCTACACATATTTAAGTAATAATCTACACATATTTAGCTCTTTTCAAAGAAAGACTGCCTCAGCATATTAATAATAGTGTTTTTTCTTTGTGTTTCTACCATTTTGGCTCTACCAGTAATGCGTGTACTCTCTCTCTCTCTCTCTCTCTCTGTCTCTCTCTTTCTCTCTGTATATTTGCAATATGTAGTAGTTATGTTCATTTTGGGGAACTGGCACAAGAGTGTAACATATCTTGATCATTTTTCTTCTAATTACCATCCTTCCTTAACCTCTCCACTCTCCCAATCCCCTTCTGGAACCATCTCCCAATACTCTACTATATTTGCAATGTAGTAGTTATGTTCATTTTGGGGAACTGGCACAAGAGTGTAACATATCTTGATCATTTTTCTTCTAATTACCATCCTTCCTTAACCTCTCCACTCTCCCAATCCCCTTCTGGAACCATCTCCCAATACTCTACTTTCTTTTCTATCATGTCTCCTTTATTTTACTCATTTATGTATACTTTAGGTTTTGCTTTCCACGTGTGAGTTACTTTACTTAGCATTATGTCTTAGGGCTGGGGCTTTAGCTCAGTGGTTCTGTTGCCTGCCTCACAAGTACAAGGACCTGAGTTCGATCCCCGGTAACAAAACAAAAACAAAAAACCTAACATTATGTCTTAAATTCCAACCATTTTCCAGCAGATGCCATGATTTCATTCTTCTTTATGGCTGAATATTATTCCATTGTGCATGCACACCACATTTTCCTTATCCATTTTCATTGGTCGGCATCTACATAGTTTCCAGAGCTTAGCTATTGTGAATTGAGCTGATATAAACATGGGTATACATGTGTTGCTATAGTATGGTGTCTTTAGCTCATGAATATACTCAAGAGAGGTATAGTTTAGCCAAACAGTCAAATGGACTATTTAGTATCTTGATTATTCTAGTTAGGATTATGATGATTTCCAAATGGTGTTTTTTTTTTTTTTCAGTTATATCACCCCTCTTGGACTTATTAGATGCCATTCTCCTACAGGGAGAAACTTTCTTTTTTTAAATGAAGTACATAATCTATCTATATCCATACAGATTTGTGGGTTTTTTATTCAGTAAGTCAGACTATGGTACTGTCACTATTTGATGCCCAAGTAATCCCAGACTTGGACACTAAGCACCCTTTTAAGTGAGGCATGCAGATATTCGATATATCCTTATAATTCTTTAGGTCCTTCCTACCTTCTGGCATAACATGAAGTTCTAGGCTCATTTTTATTTGCTTGCTTGTTTTGATTCCATTCTCCTTTAGAATGCCTCCCCTAGAACTTCCCGAGTCCTACAGGTGCTTGTGCCTATGAGGGTATTGTGCCTGTGAGGGTATTATTATTTCTAAGTCCTCTCAGGCAACAAGCCTGGAATGTGCAAACTTCTTCATATATATGTCTTTACCTAGAGTAGTTATATATGTGTATCTGTATTAGCATGCGTATCTATAGTTCTCTATACATCTCTATATGTGAGTACCATAAGTACCAACAATACTAATTTAATAACTTAATATTTATTCTAGATTCTGCCCTATGTAAATCTGTAACTCTCTTATCCAATGGTTTGAAATGTGGCTACTACTTCCCCCAACCTAGGTACTTATTTGCTCAGTCCTGGTTTCCATACAGTTCAAAAGTACAAACTCATTGTGCTGCTTGAAAAAGAAAACTAGGGTTAAATATATGTTGATGATTTTTTTGTATTTTACCAGGGGGGTTATAGCCCAAATATAGTGTCTAAAGAAATACAAATTTCTGAAGATTCTAGCTATATTTCATAAAATTTACTTACACTGTTACCAGCAGTATTTAAGAACAAATGTTTGAGGGTGAGGGATTTAGCTCAGTGGTTCTGGCACCTGCCTTACAAGCAAAAGGACGCGAGTTCGATCCCTGGTACCAATAAATATAGATAAATAAATAAATGTTAGATAGCAACCCACCTGACATTGAACATGGTAACTTAAAAAAATTTACCAATTTAATTAATTTTAAAACTGTTACTTTTATCGACTTCATTACAATGGATACTCAAGTTGTGACCAGTCCTGACATACAAACTTCAGTTACCGCAGAAATTTTAGTTTTAACTTGTGAACAAAGTCTTGAGATTTGACCCACATGCTGGCCACTTGTGATTCCAGATGGTCTCAGAAACAGACTTAACCCTGAAAGAGTTCTGCAGGGGACATTACAGCATCCCTTCCTGTGTGGGGTTAGTTGAGAAATCCTGGGCCAGTGTCTCTCTAAGGACACTGAGACACAGATGCTGAAATACAGGAGAGAGACTTCGAAGGCTATGTAGAGGAACCTGAGCCTTCACTGAGTTACAACCAGCCCTCTCAATTGAACTGAGTTTGTAAGTCAAGGATCCACTGTATTTAGTCAAAATACAAGCTACTATTGGGGAGGATATATTTGCAGCCCCAATATTTGTTATAGGTCAGCATTATATATAATTAGCATCTCAGCTCTGGACTTAGTTCAGCTGGGATCTCACCACATACTGAGAAGAACAGCTGGCCTTGCTCTTCTTCCCTATGGATCAGCTCCAGTGTAAGAGTTGTGTTTTTGGTAACTCTTACACCCTCTGCCTTGAAAATTCATTTCGGCCTGAATGAACTCAAACTTTACATGTGAGACAAAGCTACAAACACTGTGATTCACCACCCGAGCCCACCCCTGTTTGGCCAACCTTATTTAATAACTCTGGCTTTCAGAGAACACCAATATTGTTCCAAAGTCCTGCAGATCTTACTTCTTGATTACAAATATTAAATCAAATCACATGGCTGTGAGAAGTAGTTTTGAAGGTCAAGCAGAGAGAATTCATTCTAAGACACAACATATGCCTGAATAATGCCAGGGCATGTATGAAATTTAATGAGATCCATTCTGCCCTCCTGAAGTTGCTTATGCTTACATAGACTATAGCGGTTGTCAAAACCTTCCAGCCCTTGATATTTTAGTACAACCCTAAGAATCCACCAAAACTAGCTTCAAATCCAAAGGGTACACTACACTCTTTAAAATGCATGAATTCTATGATATTTGAATTATATCTCAATGAAAAATAAAATAAAACACAGCTACTCCTTTGGGTCATCCCGATAACAAAACGTAACCTTCCAATGTTTGGCAGACTCATAAGCATCTTAGTATACTGGTTATGTGAAGTGGACATTCTTATTTTTCCCTTTGAACACATAAGGAAACTGTGGCCCAAATTGCTTTTTTTAAGGCCCAAGAACATGCTCTTATTAACTGAAAAATAATAGGAGTCAAACCCTGCTCTTTTCCTTCTCTAAATCTGGGCTTTAACCAATATGCCCTGGCTTAAATGAGGATGTACTAGGTACATCCTGCTGTTAAGTCAAACACCAATCAGCACAGCTTCCCCTGGCTTCACAAGGCTTTATGATGGAGTCATTCAGTCCCACAAGTAGGTACTTTGGTCAATATCATCACAAATAACGGAATAACTGTGCTGGGTATTTCATGAGAATGTATTTTTTGCCCACAGGATTAACCACTTATTTAACTAGACTTATTATTTCAGCCAGTAATTTCACCATAATAAAATCAGTCCCTGAAATGAAATTCAAAATATGAATAGGAAATATTTACCTGACAAATCGCGATAAAAGACAACAAAATAAAATGGAGTTTGGGGCTGCATAAATGTAATTCTTTCACCTACAGCAAAGTCAGTGGTAGCCCTAGCTCATTTTTCACTGGTCTAGATCAGCATTTCTCAAATTTTACTGTGCACATGAGTTACCTGAGCATCTTCATAAAGATACAGCTGATGGATGTTGACCTTGGGTGGAGTGTGAGGTTCCGTATTTATAACATGCTTCCTTGTGACATTGAAACTCTTGATCCGTGAACCACACTCTCAAAAGCACAGGTGTAACGTATGGCTTCCCGTACTACACTGAGAAATATGGGAGGTAATTGGGAATAATTCAATTACCAGAAACCACCCCATTCTGCTGAATCCGAATTTTTAAGGGAGAGGCTAAGAAAGATTAGTATCTATCTCAGGCATGTGAAGTGACTTAGCTTATCAGCCAGGGAAGGATCCTTGGTCTAGATGACCCTAATAATCTAACCTTCACACTCTCTGATACTATCAACGTATAGGAACAATTGTCAACTTTAAACATCTCTGTAGCTTCCTTCCATATGTTGTTTCAACTAATCTATGCCTAGTGATTTATGAGATCTAGTTATACAACTCACTGTATGTGTACGAGGCGGTCTTAGTAACATGAGCTCAGTCTGTCTCAAAGACCCAGCCATGACGCTTTGCTGCGAAGCAGATTAAGGTTGACGGAAACCGTACATAAACGTGCCTGGTGTTCACATGTATGTAAGGATAGGGTTTTGTTTGTAAGAGAATGTAAGTTAGAAAAAGGAAAAAGACAACAGAAAAGGTTATAAGACTTAAAGATATAAAATAAAATATTCAGTTCTTTAATGCCTAATATTTTAACCGCAAGTTTTCAGCCCTATTTGAGTTGTGCTGGGTTCTCATGGTTTGTTTAATATATGTAAAAGTCCATCTTGTAATTTGGAAAGTGTTGTACACATACATATATACAAATGCATGTATTATATACCTGTATAAGTTTTATGATTTCCCAAAATTAGACAAACAGAAAGGATATTTGCCTGTTACTTTTACTTCTCAGTCTGTAGTCCTTTTCCACCACAACCCCTGTCTATGAAATAGCATTGTTGAAATTAATGAAATTACCTGCCCGAGATTACTTCAATTATACATATACTCTTATTAACTGTATACTTCAGCTTTTTGAGGCAAGGAGAAAATACTTTCTGGTATGTAAGTTTAAAGAGACCCCTTAGCAGACTTGAGCAGTTGTCTTGGGAATGCAGATTTATGAAAATTGATAGCCTGTCTTTGTCTGGAAAAACAAAGTTCCTTTCTTTCCCATTTTGATCTCTGCCTGTTTAAAACAGACAAATTTTTTTCTTTCTTTTTTCCTTCCTTATTTTTATGGTTGGGTGGGAAATGTGAATTTTTAAATCAAACATACCCATCAAGTCCTTTGCAAGGCAACACTGCTGGGGTCCTTGCCACTCCTTTGGGTCCTAAAGAGAAATATGTTGACTGCAAGTTCAAGCTAACACAAAGAGAGAAAGCAAATAAGTTTGGATGGAAGGAGGCATATGTTCAGATCGTATGTTTAAATGGATAAGTAAACAAGTCATTATGCATAAGCCAGATGGCTAGATGCAGTTAGAGAGAGCTTAACAAAAATAAAAATAAAATTTAAATTCTCCTTTAAAAATGGTAACATAGGAAAACATTTAAAAATTGTTCTATTCCAGTATTATGGAGGCAATGTTACATCCTTCGTGTCCATGGATTGTGCTTACGTACTTAGCATAGGCTAAAAACAACAAGGACTTTTCATCTCCTGAGACACATCAAATGTCCCTCTAATTATCCTGTTTTCTGTGTCAGGGAAGCAAGTAGGGCCACGAAAAAAGACAAATGAGCAGCTAAGATAGCACTACAAATTTAAAACGTCACTTGAACACACACACTCAATAAGGAGACAAGAGGGCCATAGTGGCCTTTTCTTTTTCCTGCCCTAAAAATGTGGAAAGCAGTGCATTTTCTATCATACTTTTGGGGATTTGAACAGCATCCAGACATCTGTAAAATGTGTATTTTTAATCACATCTGAACTTCACTTCCAAGTCTTGTATATGAAAAACTTGAAATTGCCATGTGTCCTACAAGCCTATAAAGGCTCTCCCACCTTGAGTCACACAGGGCTCTGAGGGCATTTGTTCCCAGTTCCCTCACTGCATTTGAGCACATCCACAGGGTCTGCTGACTCTCAGTAAACTGGAAACCCAGTTTGACCTGGCAGTGTTTTCGTGCCTTCCCAGGGGGCTTACCCTACATCCTTCTGACCAGAGTAAGTGATAGTTTTTCATGTGCCTGAAAGGGTGTAATAATTTGACTACTAAGTAAAGACAACATTTATTGAGCATTTACTAGGTATAAAACATAGCTAGCATTGGCGTGAAGGACAGCTGAGAGATAGCAGAGCATCTGCCGTCCCTGAGCTTGGCATCCAGGTGCAAGGGGGCAATGGTCCCTGACCATGGAGGATGTAAAGTGCGATCTAGAAAATAACAGATAGCAACAGTCATGTTTGTAACTAATGCCAACAAGTGTAAGAATGATGAGTTCAAAATGGCAGAGAGACTGTCACAGTGCAAATGCGTGCTGAACACAGGGTTATGTTCGATGGACCAATGTATTGACTTGGCTATACGGACACCAACCCATACCTGTTGTCTTGATATGCTCTTAGCACTTATCCTTCTCAAATGTGTCTCAATTTATGTGAAAAATTATGTGGTCTCCCTATTTATGAAAAAGTGAATTTAAATACAAGGAAAAGTCAGGCCTGGTGGGGCACACCTGTAACTCTAGCTACTTCGGAGACTGAAGCAGGAAGATCACAAGTTTAAGGCCAAACTGGGAAACAGGGAGGCCCTGTGTCAAAATAAAAAATGAAAAGGACTTGGTGTACTTTGGTGGTTGAGTGTCCCTGGGTTTCATCTCTAGTTACACACACATGCAGAGTACAGAGGAGAGCCAGAAAGATATAGAGGAAAGTGAAAGAAAATTAGAAACAAGAGCAAACAGAAAAGAAAATATAAAGCACAGACACACAAACATATATCCATATGTATATATGTATGCCATTGACTAAACCAATGTGTTTAGCAATAACACAGAAAATATGGTTTGTACTTGAAGGCTACCATTGCTAATTACTACCTACATGTAGAGAAATTATTTTTAAATTAAGTTTTGTGAGTTACACAAATGTTATAATACTAGAAAAAACACAAAATACAGATATAAGACAGAAAATCATAATTGCCTATAATTTCTAGTACCCATGTTCATCATTGTTAATATTTTAGCTGCACATCACTTGAATTGTTTTTTTTTTTTCCTTTCAGATATACAGATATAATCAAAAATAGGTTCTTGGGCCAGGGATTTAGCTCAGTGGTGCTGTGCCTGCCTAGCAAGCACAGGGTCCTAAGTTCAATCCGTGGTACCTAAATAAATAAAGAAAGTGGGTTCTTATTAAGTTGACTTTGCTTGCTTTCTGCTTATGAATAATTTTTCATGCCAATAGTAGTCTTGCTTATTTTCTATCTTGGATAATTATTTCATGGAATTCCAATATACAATGAACTTTGACGTGCTAGGTTCCTAGGTTAAATATCTGAAACATTCAGAGTGCAATTTTCTACTTTTATGAACATTGCCGTGAACATTCTTGTGGGAAATCTGTTCTTCACATAAGACATTGCTAAATGGGGTTTCTAATTAAATGCTTGCTTAGAAGGTTTACACTGACAATGTGGAAGTTGAGTTCCCCAGACCCCCACGTTTTGTTATTTCATTCCCCCGTGACCAGAAAGAACAAGCTTGGCAGCTCCCTCACGTCTCTCCATTGTCATTACAGCCATCTTCAGTGTCCTGTAGTGTTGTTGGTCTCCTATCACAGTCCTTCCCCTCTAGTTCTGTCCAAAATATTCTCCAAGCCAACACGTTATTCTAAAACATCACCCACTTCACATCACGTCTTTGCTTGAAACCTAGCCTGTGTGTTCTAGTGCAATGCAAGTGCACACTTCCGCATCAGGATCTATGCTCTATGACCTACCCTGTGATTGTCTCACTGTCCCAGGCTCCATGTCACCCCAGCTACCCTTCAGTTCCTAGAAGAAACCAACCCTTTGCCAGCCTCTGTATTTCCTCATGACTGTCTGCAACACTCTTCTATCAGCTTTGCGCAAATTGTAATTCTATTGCTGTTTCTACCAGGTTTATTTTTCAGCTTCTTCTAGGAGACTGTACATTTCATAGGGCTCTAATGAAACTGGTTGATCTCACTATTGATTTGGCAGGTATTTGGCATGATAAGATAGGTAGCCGGCATATAATAGGTGCTCAGTAACTGTTAGAGATGGAGGAATGGATGAAGTCTATAGCCATGGACCCAAAAGATTCCCCACCCCTTATAAGCCTGTGTCCCTCATAGCCTAATATGCTGAGAAGACTTGGTTAACCACAGCAGATATATAATATTGTTGATGTCAAATAATCAAAAATGGAAGTACATGGGATAGACTAGCATCATCTGAAGCTGCTTGTCATATGGCACCTTAGATACTCCTTTAGTCCATGCAAACTCTGGCAGGGGCAGACCCAAGGCCCCAGTGGAAGTAAGGAGTTAAAGGTCTATCCCTCTGGCTTTTGGAAGGAGAGTCTCTGCCAGCAGAAGTCACCCTGAAGGCAAAATGAGTGACACAAGACAGCTGGCATGAGAATGACCACCAGGATTAGCTGGGTCAAAGCACTGGCAAGCCAGAGTGGCGTGAGAGGCCCTGCAGATGCCAAGGAGTGATCGGGTGTCACTTCTACTCATCTCCATCTGTTTGCTGGTTGACCCCAGAGTTGGCCCCAGCTTTCTTTCTGGACTCTTAGGCAGCTGGGACCTGAGGAAAATGAGTATCCTGCAAGAGTGTTTGGCAACTGTGTGTCTGATGTGTGCTCATAAGTCATGGGCATGACCAGGGAGAGGTGTCAGCTTACAGTCTCTGCCTGCTTTTTCTTTCGGAGCCCACTCCTTCCAAGCAGAGAGGACAGAGATGGTGGTGGCAGGAATCTCTATGCAGGCAATTTGGAAATAAACACATCGCAGAGACCTGACCAGAAGTCTTGCTGGCTCTGACCCTTCTTGTGCTCCCACATTCACTAGACTAAAGTAGAGAATTTTAAGGACCAGCTTCAAACACTTTGGAGTTTGACCTCTTGGGTCTGAATACTAGGTCAGCCAATTTTTAGCTGTGTTAGCTAACTGTCCCAACTTCCCTGAGCCTCAATGTTCTCTTCTAGAAAATTATGTTAAAGACATATCTTAAGGCAGGACTTTAACAAGATAATGTTATTAAGAGCCTCATCACAAGAGCTAAAAGATATTAAATCGCCAATAAAGGACAGCTGTTATTTTTTAAATGGATGTACAAGTGAGTATTTTACCCAAAGGGCCTCCTATTCTTTAGGGAAAGAAAGAATCATGCTTAGCCTAGAGTTTTCATTGAACTTCTACAGAACTCCCCCAAACTGGGGACTTCACAGTGCCCATCTGTAGGTATTCTCTATGTGGTAGCTCTGTACAGAAGTGTGTTGAAAGAAGAGAGGTCAGACGATTAGGAGAGTAGCATTTCCATGGTCAGAAAGTATTCTGCCAACTTACAAAATGAATGGGACCTCTAAACTTAGTTACCACACTTCTACAGAAATGGACAAGAATGCTCCTGCGACGTTACAATCTTATGGCAAAAATAAATGTGTAGTGAGGGAACTAAAAACAGGACAGTGTGTCTTGTAGCTGCTGTCACCTTGCAACAGTTCTGACACTCCCTTTGTTCTCATATCTCATCCGACTGGGGGCATTCTTTCTAATCTTCCCTGGCGGAATACTTACGCATCCCCTTCATCTCATCTTTGGTGTTGGCTCTGATCAATTGTTAATGGCTTCTAGAGAAAAAGTGAATACCATGACCCACTGGCAGGGCCTTTCCTGGGCATGGGTAAGGGTAGGGAGGGTGTTTGCCCTGCAGAAGGAGCAGGTGTCATAGCTTATGGTGCTTCCTCGTGACACCTCTGGTCTTTACAGGAGACACCAATCTTTCTAGTCCTCTTGACATTACTGCCTTTCCTATACTCCTTCTTAAAACCTCTACCCTTCCCAGGAAGAAAAAGGCAAATCAACCATCTGCTACCAAATGAGTGTTTCTCTGATTCACTTTTGTGAGTCTGAATCACTTCTCCAAACCCACCAGGAATCCTAGCTGAAAGGACTATTTTCTATAGCCCTTCAGCTTTTACCATCCTGGGGACCTGCTTTCTATCTGGCTCAGAATGCCTCTGGGGCTGGGGAGGGCACCCAAGCCTGCTCTTACAAGAATTTCTGCAAATATATTTTCCCTCCACATCAAAGTCCCCTGGAAAGACAGAAGTCTCAGCCCATCAGGGGTTATATAGATGCATAAACATATCCACCAGATCCTCTAACACTGGTTTCTATCAAGAATAACTCCTCTGCCAGTGCACAAGATGCACATTTCATAGAGCCATTGATATGATCAATGGCCCGACACCCTTGATGAGTGATGATTGACATTTTTCTTTTCCTGAATTGCAAACTCCTCCGTGCTCTCCATTTTGCAACATGAGTTCTTAGGACTTGGCAGCCCCAACTCTGCCTATTGCTTGATTGAGTTCAGTTCAAGGAAACCTGCCTGAGTAGCAACAGTGTCTGTTTGCAACATAATGCAGGCCACAGGTTGTGCAGCAAAGGAAATTCCACCACAGACAGAATGTCAGCCAACCCCAGAAGAGCCAACTTTCTGGCCCTCTAGAAGCAGTTAGAAAGCTGAGCCGACAAACGGATCTGAGTCAGCTCACAGAGGCAGGAAAAATCCGGGCAGGGTTTTCTTTCCCAACTCTTGCCTCAGTCAGGAAAAAAGATCAGATCGTTGCATCTAATAAAGCAGACTCCTCAAAGATTAAATCAAATTCACAAAGGGAAAGGGATGAGATGAGAAGGAAGGAAGCATCTGATTTAAAATGCAGGTTCCCAGGCACCCAGCAGATTGGCAAGGTCGTCATCCCTGAGAGCAAAACATAGGATCTGATTTTAGCCCACAAGTGCACTGTGAGATTCTCATGCACGCTAAAGTCTAACTGACATTCTGCAGAGAAGAGTTAACTTAGTCAACTACAGAACCACCACCATTCCAGAGACCAGTGAAGAGATCAACTGCTTGGCTGCTGAGCAGAGGAAAATTTCACAGCTCTGAGTTCCCACAGGCAGGAAACATTTTCAGCTCTTCTTCATCCAAGACAGCTTTTTTCTGTGGAGTCTGCTACACCCATGCAGACTGCATCATTTTATGTTTTCTCCATCTAATGTCACCTTCGTGGATGAATAAATCCCACAGCAACATCTGCTGATAAGAGCCACCAGGCGAGACTGGCTTAAATTGTATCTAGTGCAGTCTTTCTCCACACTTTTAAGAATGTTGTGTTATTTTTCCCCGATTATAATTACTTCTCCATCTGCCTTTGTTTTACTTCAGAGTATTTTTAGTTGTGAATAATGGAATCTATTGAAATAAGTTGGAGGAAAGAAAGGGAGGGAAGAGAAGGAAGAAAACGTAGGAGAGGAACATAGGAGGAGAAGAGCAAGGGAGGAAGGAGTAGAGGAGGTAAGAGGGGAAGAGTGGAGGAAGGGAGGAGAAAGGGGGAAAGGAATTGTAAGGCTCTAGGGTAGGAAGTATAGTCAGGCTTCCAGATATTGAAAAGCAGGACCTTGGCAAACCCTGTAGTTGATGGCAAGCTCCACTGCCTGTACCGCAGGCCTTTCTTCCTGCTTCCTCACAGAGACCTGCTCCCCTTGGTGTCCCTTCCTCCCCTGCCAGACCCAGGGGTCTCAGAGAAGGCTGAGCCTTTTCTCAGCTACCAGTGTTGGACCTGTGGGATCAAAACCACTGGCTCTCACCCTAGCAGAATTAAATAATGTTAGCATTCCTTGTATTATCCTGAAATAAAATTCAGGGAAGATAAAATCTAAATAGAGTAGCAAATCAATAAAATCTTATAAAGGATGAAGTTTCAAATACTAAATTATATACATTTCCATGAGAAACTGACCAGGTACAACTCCACTAAAACGTATAACACAGGGTAGGAAGATGGCAATGGCATTGTGAATGTGCAAACTCTGAGTAGACACCAGGCTCTCTCAACTTCAAGGCTGTTGCCACTGGAGGCTGGGTATTCTTTGTGGTGGGGCAGTCCTATGTCTTATAGGAAGCTGGGCAGTTGTCTCAGGCTGTACCTACTGTTCCAACAGCACCTTTCCCTGAGCAACTGAAAATGTGTCCAGGCATTGCAAATGGCCTTCGGGGGTAAAATCATCCCTATTGGAAAACTACAGATACAGACTGATATAAAATATGTTTTGTGTGTAATTCAGATCCAACCAATAATATGGGTATCATGATAGGTCTTTTTCTGAAATAGCAAATAACTTTTGGTAAAGTTGCCAGCAAAGCATTACGCAGCCTTCCCTCGGTGTGGATGCATTCTTGGAAAATTTAGTATGCACCTGTACCTTGCAAAACAATGCTGTGTGTGTTTATATGAATAAAGGTCACATAATACACTCAAATAATTACAAGTAGGGATATTCCCACTTGTAGAATAGGTAACAATGTAAAATGGTGCAGTTACTTTGGAAAGCAGGCTAGCAGTTCATTTAAAATTTAAACAGTTGCTGGGGATTTAGCTCAGTGGTTCTGCCATCTGCCTGGCAAATGCAAGGTCCCAAGTTTGATCCCCGGTACAAAAAAAAAAAAAAAAAAAAAAAAAAAAAAAAAAAAAAAAAAATTACAAATATCCTTAAGTGATCCACTCCTAGGTACAGTATATACATAAGAGAAACAAAAGTATATGTGCGTGCAAATAATGTACACAAATACCCAAAGCAATAATCATACCTAAAAGTGAAAATTCCATCGGTCTATCAATTGATGAATAAGTAAAAGAGGATACATGAATGCAGGGAAGTACTATTTGCCCTGAAAATGAATGGAGTACTGATTCATAGAAAAGTCTTGAAAATTCTGTGCTGAGTAAAAGAAGCGAGTCACCAAAGGCCACATTTTATTTCATTCCATTTATGTCAAATATCTGGAACAAGCAGATTTATAGATACAGAAAGTAAGTTATTTTCCGGGGAGATTATGTAATTGCTAAGTATCTGGGGATTTGGAGGACACAGGGATTGATGAAAATGTTCTAAGATTGATAGCAGTGATAATTAACCTTAAAAAATATTCAATTATGCACTTTAAATAGTTGAGTTCTACAATATGTAAATTATATCTCAGTTAAGCTGTTACTTTTAAAATCCCCTCAGAGGTCTAGGTATTTAGCTCAGTGGTTCCATTGCCTGCCTCCCAAGCACAAGTTCCTGGTTCAATCCCCAGTACAAAAAAAAAAAAAAATCCCTCAGATCAGAAGGTAATTTTTTATTATGTTCAACATATTATAGTTCTCTTAAACGTTATAATATCTAAAATATCAGCTTCTCTTCCACTTATTCTTCCAAATCACTGTGACAATAACAGCCCCTTAAATTTATTCACAGGGTGCTAATTTCATGGGCAACCATGAACAACTGGTCTAAACTATTTATATAAACCAATTCCTCTTTACCAGCGATGGTTCAGGAATTCAAATTTATACCAATCAATAAATAGTTTTAGACCACAGTAGTTACATGATTGATGTAGGCCCTATCAGCGTAAAGGAAAGACTTTTATCAGGTGCTATTGGGGAGAACGTGCTTATCTTCCTCTATTGGGCTTAAATGACAATACACATGTTTCTAATAACCCTCACAGCCCTTTGGTAATGATGAGTGGAACTAGCTTTAGAATGAAGCCAGTGGTGTGTATGGAAAGAAAGAATCTGGGTCTTTGCGAAACCAGTGAATTAACCAACCCTAAAGCCAAGCCTACTTTTGAATTCTCTGTTATGTGAAATAATAATCTTCCTCGTTGTTTTGACAACTTTGAGGCATGTTTTCTGTGAATTAAGGAGTGAAGCAGAAAGAAGGCCAGTTGTGAACTGTATCACTGCCCTAAGACAAGTCCTCAGAACCTTCGTCTCTTCCTGGAAAGAGTAACACGCTGCCAAAGAGTTGCAAAGAGCAGACTCCTTCCCTCCGAAGGAGGGAAATAACAAAGAGCATTTGTTAGGACATCAAAGTTCGAATTAGGGTTGACACCTAAAAATGTGAAACTGGCAGAAAAAGCTGATTCAAGAGCTAAGGTGAAGGGAACAGCTACGACGACACCTGGAGTCCGTGCTTGCTGTTTTTAGTTTCCTATTGTTCATAGCTGTTAGCAAATTTGCCTTTCTCTTGGTAATAATTCTAAAGTCTTTTTTATATTCTTTTGTTGATGGGTCCAATATACAATGTCTTTATAATTTTGTTTTGCTCTCTGGTGTTTCTGCTGCTTCTCCGTCTTAGTGCCTTGTTTCCTTATGTGCTTAATCACCTTTAAATGTATGTTGGACATTGTCCTTGAAGAACATTTGTGAGGAGTCTATGCAAAGTATCTTGAAGATGCCTTTCTCTGCAGAGGAGCTAAGTCTACCTTTAGCACATTCATAGATGTTCATTCCAGGATGACTTGCATTTAATGGAAGCTACTGAGGTGAGATCATCATGCATATCACAACTGAGGAGCGTATCATCATCCTCATCTTAGTTCTTACCGTTACTGGATGCTTATTCTATACTACATTCTTCTAAGCATTTTACATGCATTATCAACCTAAACTCCACAGAAACTCTATGATGCAAGTATTACAATCATCCCCAGTGTACAGAGAGAAAGCTAGAGCATAGTCCTTAAGGAATGAATTAACCCGAAGTCTGATAATCAGCTATTAGAAGAGATACTGAAGTCTCATAACCAAAAGTTCTATATTCTGTGGCCTAGTTACTAAATATTTAGTGACTATACAGCGATGATATTCATTGTTACAAAGCTACTGCTCTTGTGAATTCAAAAAAGATAAAAATTCAACTGGTTTTAGCTTTTGACATGCAGTCTTCCAAACTCCGTTCCTCTCTACACTGTACGGTTGGATTGAATATGTATGGTAGTGAAACACCAAGCAAATTTTGAAGATGCAGTCTAATGTCATACCCAGAATTGTAGATGTAGGTCAAACCCTCAGAAGAGTAGACCTCTGAGAATCACAAATACTCCTGAACTCAAAACTAAATGTAAAATTATTTTTAGGAAGACAGAAATTTTGCAAGGTATTGTCAATAACAGGCTAAGTTATTTAGGAAAAAATTTCAGGAGATATTTTTTAGAGTTTCCAGCTAACATTAATACAAAGAGTAACTATGAATTGAAGGGCCCCAAATGCAACTTTCTTAAGGAGTGGAAGCCATTATCCTGCTTCATTAGCCAGATTCTCACTGCATTGGACAGTGCCTGTATCTATAAGGTGGAGTGTGAATTTGATTGACTTTGGGACCTGCCCAGAGGATTGGTAAAGCACACATGCAGATGTATGTGGGTTGGCCATGGGGGTACCCTTCAGTACACTATGGGGTCCCTGGCCCCTTCCTCCCTGGTACTATTCCCTTGCTCTACTTTGTAGCCACCATGTGCTAAGCAGGTTGGTTCCACCACACCCAGCCACCATGATGTTTCTGCTCTGTAACAAGCTAACCAAGGCTGGCTGAATCCTCTGAAAGTGTGAGCCAAATTAAACTTCTCCTTTAAATTGTGGGTGTCGGTCAGGTATTGTGTCTCAGTGATAAGGAAATTGAGTAATACTTGGCTCAGGGGCTGCAAGTGCAAATAACTAGGTCACTGAGCCAGGTAAACCTGTGCATTGCCATTACCTCAAGCCAGGCTTTCTCCATCCGTCCTTCACCTGTACCATTGAAGTCAATTCCAGACTGGACTGTGACCTTTAATTGTGAGCTCCTAAAAGGCGAGAACAATTGATCTTCCACCCATGAGTGCTCAGTACAAGATGTAATGACATACTTACCCCATCCATCTGGCAGAATTATTTAGTGAACATGTACTTTCTACTAGTCACTGAGGGTAAAATGGGGATGAGAAACTTGCACAGTCCTACTCACTTTTATACTCTTATGAGGTACATGGACCCATGAAAGTGATGCATTTACCAAATTGTAAAAGTCAAATGTATGATGAGACTCTTGATCCATGTGATTAAGATAAGGAATTCAGAACATTGAGAATTTGATCTGTATTCCAGGCTTGGGGGAGACTCCAAAAGGAAATGACATTTGAGAGAAAAGGAGAAAATATGGAGAAAAAGGAAACCACAGTTGCAAAACCAAAGGAAGTTTAGTACAGAGGAGCTGACTGATTAAAAATTAGATTTATCAATAAGTGATTGAAGAATTCAGAATAAAATTAACACCTCTATGGCATTTAAGAGATTCCTGGAACTACAGTAGGAATTGTTCTAAGTGCTTAATTTTTACCAAATCATTTAACCTCTTCAGCAATCTTGTGTGGTGGATGTTATTGTTGCTTCTGTTTTACAAATGTGGAAACTGAATGACAGAGAAAATGCCTATTTTGTCCTAAAATGAGAAATTATCAGACTGTCAAGCAGAGATTTAGACTCCAGAAGCAGGTGTAAGACAGGAAAACAGGATTTTTGGATGATCCATGAAATCCTTGGAATAATACAATATCGTTAAATAAAGCAAACATGATAGGCTGTAACAGTGAACATCAGTTCTAAACTTTAGCCTCTGAGATCCAGGAGTAAAGTCTTTTAAAATATGTCAGCTACTCAGGGAAATATGGAATATAAGAAAGAATGTAATTGAATTAAGCAGGTATTTACATTTTTAAAATTTAAAATGCCATTGGAAAAATACTGCTCAACTCTATAAATTTGGAGTGAAAACTATAGAGAAGAGTAAAACTAGAATACTTACAACCAAATCAAAGGGAAACTTGAAAATTGAAGCGTAAAATATTCCGATTTTTTTTAGTATCTTTTTCTCTGAGATGTTTAGACTCTAAACACCATGAACATCATTTCTTGTATTTTCTTTTCCTCTTTCATTGCCATGTATAAATGGACCCCATTTGTCATTTAGTCTCCAAGTATAAGATACGTTAAGAACTGGGAAACCCTGGAAAATCCCTCATTTCTTTGCCACAAGGATAGACAAATCCCTGTAGGAACATTCATCCTGGTTGTCAGCCAAGGCTTTGTTTCCTGTCTGATGCTCATATTTGCCTGACCCCCAATCCAAGTGCATTTCTAGGGTCAGTCATGAGACCCAGCGGGCGGGCAGCCAGCAGCTCTGCCGTCACTACTTATCTTCACACAACCAAGAAGTCTTTTATTACTGGAATTTGCCCTTGAATTCTTCCACTGAAGTTTTTAGGCGGGACATTCCGGGGTACTTAAGCCTGCTGTTAGCTTCAAAATCTCCTCTGTGCCTCTTTTCCCAACCCCCTCCATCTTCCCCTCCCCAACCCTTTTCTTCCTTTCTCTCTCTTGTCCCTTTTCCTGGCTTTTTCCTTCCCAGCTGCTTTGTTCTTCTTGGCCACTCTCATGAGTGAGACCTGGCAGGCCATGAATCAAAATGGGCTATTTTTGCTCTTGCTGTGAGAATGTTTACAACATACTGAAAACTCCGCCTGTGGTTTAACATTGTGTATATTTTCAGAGAAACTGACTGATTTCCAAATTCAGTGAAAGACCAAAGCCCATGGAGGGCCTTCTGTATACCATGAAAGCCTAGCAGGGCTATCTCAGCACTGAGGACTCCTTGGCCTCTAAGCCCTCATGTGTGGGTCTGGAGGGGTGGCCCTGCTGACCACCATTTTTTCCCCGACAATCCTGATTTTGTAACCAGTGGTTCGGTGTTGTGAAAGGAGAAATTCAAAACTAGCTACATAGGGAAAGGAATTCTGTGAACACTCTATCTGTGGCCTGATTAAATTATCCTTTCTTCCCACCCAACCAAGCTGCCCCCAAATGTTTCAGATACATGTACCATTCTATTAGAATCCACTTAATCTTGAATAGGTTTCACCATGAAATATGAACATAGTAATTATAGAATTTTCCATTCCACCTCCCCTATCATATTCCTAGCATATTGGATTCTCTTTGAATAGCATTTAACTGTTTTCATATGGGCTAGAGCCGACACTCTGCAAGATTTGAAATAGAGAATATTTTCGCTATGCTACAACCTGATCAACTTTTCTTGTTCTTTCTCTTCTTTTTGATTCTTCTGTCTTTTCTTCTTTTTCATTTTTCCTCCAAATTGTAAAATGAGATTAAAAATAAGATTAAGGGTAACCCAGTTTTCTGAGTCTCCTGCTGATTTATCAGCTGATAGCCAGTCTGAGGTATTCAGGCCAATTAAAATGGTTCACAGTCTTGCTCAGTGGATAAATATGAGATGCTAATGTCCAGGAGGTCCTCTTTTATCTGTGGCTCAAATCAGAGGGAGCAGGGCAGGCTGACTGATGTTTGTTGGGGCAGCAGGGAAACAGGCCCCCGGGGTTAGCTAAAAGCTGTGCTGGAAGCAGGTCTTCCTAGCAGATAGAAGCCTCAAGCAGAGATGTTCACATGTGGTCACTGCAGACCAAGAGGAACTGAGCCTCTGTGGCTTGCTTCTCTGACCAGGCTGGCCTTCTGCTGAGGTTTCGCTCCTTGGGCCAGTGTGAAGCCCTCTGTGTGAGTGGCAGCTATTGTCCAGGTGTTCTGTTGTCTATTGCCAGGTAATACTGGGCCTGTTGTTCCATCTGTCTGAGATTCTGTCATTTCAACAGCATGGAGCATGGGCTAGGCCTGAGAGCTATTGCCTTGTTCAACTGGATTTTAAAAACTGGTTAAACAAGACTATAACTCCCTCTGTCTTTGACCTGCTGTTTTGTTTTGTTTTTGTTTTTGTTTTTCATTCCCTTCTATTTAGAATATCCTTTGCTCACTTTAGGACTGTAAAAACCATCAGGAAAGGGACAATGACACGTAAGTTAGGGAGATTTATTTGAGCTGGCACAGCCATCTTACCTTTAATGAAGGATTTCTTTAAAATTCCTGGCCCTTGCCAAAGACACAGGCCATACTCTGCTATAGCTACTTGTTTGAGGTCTTACTAAACACTAAAAGTGTGGTTCTCAGACTCCCTCCCATGTCAGAACTGCTAGCTGGGCTTTTCCACACCAACTACTGTTCTCCCCCACTGTGGCTAGTGAGGGAGGTCCCAGTGGGGCCTGGGAATTTACCTTTCTGGTGAATTCTCAGTTTATACTGATACTGCCAGCCTGAGAAGGACATGCCAAACACAAGTAATATACACAAGACTGTGGGCTCCCCGCAGGCAGGAACAAGCTCATTCATTCCCAGATTCAGAATCTTGTCCTGTATCTGTTCTAAATACCTATTCCAGTGAGTGATTGGCCCTATATGTTCATTTAATTGGTGCATGTTCAGTATCTGTAATGCACCAAAATTGTTCTAAACTCTAGTCTCCAGCAAATAAGACAAGCTCCATGTGCTCGGAGAGTTTCAATTTTAATAAGGCTGTAAGGCTTAAAAAAGACAAATAAATGTATAAAGTAAATATTTGCAAAATGTGCTATGAGAAAAATGCAAGTAGAACAAGAAGATCAAAAGTGATGGGGTTAGGAGGCTAAGTTAGATGAGGTGCATCTCACCAGTAAGAATACAGTTGTAGAATTCTAAATGAAATGAGTGAGCAAATCATGTGAAAATCTACTGGAGAAAGATATGGGGTGACAGGAGGAGCAAAAGAAAATGCCCTCGGGCAGGAATAGTATTGACATTTCCAAGATGCATCAAGAAGGCTAGAATGTCTACAGCAAAGTGAGTTAGAAAGAAAATGGAAGACAAGATGACCACTCCTGGAGTTTAGGGGAAACATCCATATTGGAATATAAAGTCATGCTATTGGCAAGATCATCCAGGGCATCCACACTGAGAATGGAGAAAAGATCGAGGGCTGAGCTCTGAATCAACAATGTTTGGGGCAATAAAGGAACCCAAAGCCAAGTGTTTGCAGAAGGAAGGAGTAGTCACCTGTGTCATAGATGGATCAGTGATCAAGAAAAACAAGGACTGAGAATTGACCATAGGATGTGGCAAAATGCAAGACCTAAATAATTTGGATGAAGTAAATTTCCATGAAGTGGTGGAGATGAAACTTACTCCTGACTAGAATGAGGTAGGAAGAGATGGTACATGAGGAGGGGAAGAGAGTGAATGAAGTGTTCTAAGGAGCATTTTTAATTTAAGGAGTACGGAGAAATGAGGCAACTATAGGTAATGGAAGGTGGGATTTAGGAATGTTTTGAAAGAAGGAAGATTGTTTATCCCATTTGCAAGCTGGTAGAGACAATCCAAAAGAAAGAGAGAAATGGATTGTATAGAAGAGAGCAGTTTACTGCAGGAGGAAAGTCTGTGAGCCTGTGAGAAAGGGACACAGTAACTAGGGGGAGAGGGACGGACCCAGACAGAGACATAAAGGAAGACTTAGCATAAGAGCACAGAGCAGTGCACGTTTAGAAGTGGGCACAGAGGTAGAAGACTCCTCTTGCACCTCACAATTAAAGAAACATGCCTTTTAATGGGCCGGGGTAGAAGTTAGTAGTAAAATGCTTGCCTGGTGTACACGAATCCCCAACACACACAAAAAAAAAGAAGAAGAAAGAAAGAAGGAAAAGAAATTGTAATAACTACGAGAGTCATCAAGATGAGTAAAGAGAATCAACTAAGGAAAAATAATACAGTTGTCGATTAAACATTCCACTTGACATTTCTGACTTTGGTTATAACAAAAAACCCATCAGCACAGCTGTGTGTTTTATGTATGTGTCATATGACCACATGTCCCTGCTGAGGATCAGACATGGAGCGGGCAGAGGTTAGGTTGGATATGTGACTAGGGATGACACACGCCAGGTGAAGAGCCAGGAATTTGAAGGTATGCACAGGGAAGGAATGGAACTGGTAACCTTTGGACTTTCCCTGGGGAGCAGGGTGCGAAGGGTAGAGGAGGTCTCTGGGAGGAAAGCAAATTGGCAGGATCAGTGGTTGAAAGTCGTGAAGGAGTGGATGGACCGGAAGGTGAGGAAGAAGTACAGTTCTTGGTGATGACAACAAGGTCTAACCTGGCGCTCTGGGCGTGGACTGACTGTGATGAGACAGACAAAAAGATTTCTGAAAGTGACAAGGTCAGTGGACAGAGAGACCAGCTTGTTGGCAGGATCACAAGCAGTAAGTTCGTGTTCAGTGTACAACCACTAACCACCCACAATTTGGGTTTTGTACAACAAGAAAAGCAAATAAAGTTAATCTTTTAGCCTCCAGGAGCTTATAAATGTGAAATATAAAAAAAAAAAGAGTCTATAATGGAAAACACAATCTGCTTTATAAACAACACACTTGTTGCACAAAACAAAATATACATATAAACTAAGTGAAAATTGGAGGGTTGTTTTCTGGCTTTTACTTTTTGTCTTACTTCAAATTTTTAAAACTTTCCACGAATGCACAGTTGCTGAGAATGTTCACAATGCTAAGAGAGGACGGAGTAAGTAATTTTTATGATCCTGAAGAATTCCACATAAACAAGTGTGAGAAGAATGACTGAAGGTGATTCCCTCTGGTCTCAATAGCTGGAGTGCTTAGGTATCTAGATACAGTTTTTTACATTTATTTATTCAGTCCTTCCAAGAAACATATAAAGTTCCAAGAAAAAAGAAACTAAGATCATCCCTCTACTCAGAAATTTCACAATTCCTCATCTTTTATCTTATATGTACTGTGACTCTTATTACCAACTTAATTGTACTTTTGACCTTGTTTCCTAAATGTGTGACCTGTCACTGAAAGGGAGTAGGTGGAGTAGTACTTCCTGGCAGATTCTGTGTGGACTAACCTTATTCTCTCTCTCTCTCTCTCTCTCTCTCTCTCTCTCTTTCTCTCTCTCTCTCTCTCTCTCTCTCTCTCTCTCTCTCTCTCTCTCTCTCTTTCTTCAACTATTTTTCAATTATTTTGGTCTTAGAGTTGTATGTACTTTTATGAACATCTTTGAGCCCTATGTGAAACAAGACTAAGATTAAATAGAATAAGAAACTTTAGCAAAATTGGTGTTAGAAAACAAACAGCAATTTGGGCCAGGTTCTTGGAAATTCTAGGACTAGATTCCCTAAGTAATATTTTCCCTCTCCACCACTGGTCACCACATTTCTTTGTCAAGGCTTTGATTCCAGACAGGAAATCAACAAGTAGCATGTATTAGTCAGTTTTCCATCACTGTGACCAAATGCCTGAGATAAACAAGACTAAGAAGGAAATGTTTATTTAGGGCCATGATTTCAGAAATTTTAATCCCTGGCTTTTTGGTTCTGTCACTTTGGGCCTGTGCTGACATCACATCATAGAGGGAGCACATGACAGAGGAAGCCTGTTCCTCTCATAGTGGCTGGAAGCAAAGAGAAAGAAAGAGGTTGGGTCCCAACATCCCCTCCAAGGGCATGCTCTAACTGCCTCCATTACACCCTACCTCTTAAGTTTCCACCACTTCCCATTTATAACACAGGCTGGCAACCAAGTTTGTAATACACTGGCCTTTGGGGAACATTCACGATGCAAACTATAGCATAATGACAAAAAGAAATACTGCAAGTGTTAGCAATCTCAAAAGAAAAAGTACTCCTCATTCCCCATTGATACTGTACTTGAGTCTAGATATCAGCCAATCAATCCATGTTGCTACTGGCATGTGCTATTGGCAAAGAATTGACCACACATCCATCCCTGGGGTAAGGAGTAATGCTATCCCAACCAGAACTGCACATTCTGAGAGCTGGGGAATGAGCAGCCTTTGTATGGGAAAATTAGAATGCTGTGCCAAAGAAGGCAGACTATATCACTGGGAGATGTCAGCTCATCAAACTTGCAGTCCAGTGAAGGAGACAGGTTGTGGGTACTAAAAATGAAGTGAGGAAGTGCTTATGTGATAGATGCCAAAAAATGATTTAGGCATCATCTATAATACAGGACATAGGAGGAGAAGGAAGAGGAGGAGGAGGAGGTCATTTTGAATGAAATGTTCCAATCACTCAATGATAATTTCCTGGGAACCAGACTCTGTCCAAAAAGTTGGGATATACATTAATCAGCAAAACAGATCAGGTTTGCTACTGTCCTGGTGCTAATTTCTTTAGTAAGCTTCCCATTGTTATAATAAAATACTTGAAGCTGGGTAGTTTATTAAAAAAATAAGTTTGTTTAGTTCCCAATCTGGAGATTCAAGGACATGAGGCATGGATTAACTTGCCTCTGATGAGGACTTCATGGTAGATGGCACTGCAGCAGGAGGGTGTGCAAAGGGAGAGATTACGTGATGAAACCGGAAGCCAGAGTGCAGCGATGGTCCAGTCTTTCAACCTCTCACTAGGTCCCACCTTGCTACTCTAAGGACCAAGCTCCTAACACTTAACCCTTGAGAGTTATGCTCAAACCATAGTATGATCCTCCAGACAGAAAGTCTGGAAGTGAAACAAGTCTGGGATCTACACCCAGACAGTCTAGATGTAAACTAAGTACAGAGTTTATTAGAAGGTGATGGGTGCTATGGAGACAGGAAAGTAGACTAGAGGAGATGGGAAATGCAATGCCACAAGTTAGGATGGGACTCGCAGATAAACCAACATTGGAGTAATGTGTGAAGGAGCTGAGAGAATGAGCCATGTGGACATCTGAGAGAAGAGCAAAAGGACCAGCTAGGGAAAAGGCCAGCAGTAAGAGTGTATTGGGATATTTCAGCAACAACACTGAGGTCACCATAGTTGGAATGGATCAAACAAAGATGAGAGAAGAATGAGGTCAAGCTGGAGAGGAAAAGGTGGGAAAGTGAGGAGCGGAGAATATCCATCCAGGTCTGCTAGCCTATTGGGCACTTTATATTCATCGTGAAATAGAACGATTGCAAGGTCTGGCAGAGGAGCGGCTGCTTCTATGCACATTTTAAGTGATCATTCTGACTGCTGTCCTGAGGATGAGCTATAGGGGAGTGGTGGGGACAGCAGGAGCACGAATCATCCAGGAATGAGATGGTAGTGGCTTAGACTTGGGTGTGAGCAATAGAAGTGGGATTGAGCCAGATTCTGTATGTGTGTCAAAGACAAAACTAATAGGATTGTCACTTCACATAGGGCATTAGCTTTAAAGTGAGGAAGTTGACAGTGAATTCAACACAGCAAGAAAGAAAAAGAACATTCTAGAAATACAAAAAGCAAAGCAGAAATTTAAAAACAATGAACCGATAGGCTATCAGAAGGGAAGCAGTTTGATTGGAGTGGAGGGAAGGAGTGGAAGGTTCACTTGGGGTCGGGTGTTAGATTCTTTCAATGCGCAGTAAGAATTTCAGACCACATCCTGTCCTTAATGGGACTTAGTATTTCGAAGAGAATAACATAACAGAATGTTAGACCTTAGAGAAGCCGACCTGGGAATCACTGGAGGGGAGGTCCTGGTGTCAAGGAACTGTCTTACAGAATTTCTAATCAACCTTTCAACCAATGTGACTCAGCATTATGTGGGGATTAAGAGAACAGGTTTTAATACGAGATTAACAAGGGTGGGATTGTGGCTGTATCCTATTGCCAGTGATCAAGCTAGATAGCTTCTCTGAATCTCCCTTTGCTAATTTGTAAAATGGGGATGATTATACCTAACTCAAACAGTAACCTGGGCATCAAATCACACAACAAACATTAAAGGGCTTGATCCTCTACCTGGCACACACTGAATACTCAAAAAACTATCCATGACTATTGTGGTATTTTAAATTCAAATAGAATGGAGGAAATTAGTAACTGTCAAGGGAATGAAGAAATAGAAAATGACCACTGAAATACCCCAGTAATAATTATGGCAGATAATATCCACTAATGAACGCTAAAATTTTCTGACAAAAGCTAAGAGGAAATGGCATATCTATATCATCTCAAAGTATCTGTCCCAAAATATTGATTAGTTAGGAAGGAAAACATATTACCTTTAGAATGGAGAGATCCAAAACATATCATCCAAGTAGTTCAGGTGAATGTCACCATTGTCATAGATTGTTGGAGATTAAAGGATAATTGCAGATCCTGTCACTGACAAGGGGCATCAGCAGGAAAACTCAAAAGATTTGAAAAAAGTCCATAGTTTAGTTAATGGCATTGTACTAATGTTGACCTCTTCATTTGGGCAGCTGAATAATAATAATGTTAGATGTTAATATTAAGAGAAGCTGAGTAATGGATATATAGAAATCCTCTGCAGTACTTCACTTAACTGTAAGACGAACTATTTTTTAAGTAAAACTTTTAAATGTTCTGGAAGAAACTGTTGAAACGGCATCATAAAAGCAGGCCTTGACAGTATTTTAGGAGTGAGGGTTGTCTTTGAAGAATGGAATGCGCAGCTCAAAGTCACCTTGAAGATTCTCCCTTGGACTATTTTGGATGCAGGATCCAGAATTGGAAACCCATCACTGTGGAGATGCTTGTGTGAATAGGGGAGAGTTTGGGTGTAGTGTGTGAGTGCAGGTGTGTCAATATGAGTGTGTGAATATAAGTGTGTGTATATGTAATTAGGGACGAGGTGTCACTTCCAATCCAGACACATGTGCAAGAGCTTTCCAGATCTGGATGATGCAAGAAATGTTAGGTCAGAAAAGAAGTGGGGCAGAGAAATCAGGTTAGGAGTAAAGTGAGAGAATGCTATTTGAAGACAGCTGTATAGACTAGATTGTCAAAGGAGACTTAGAAGCACAAGAATGAAGGAGAAGCCCAACAGATAAAGTCAAAAAGGAAGAAAGAGGAGCTGTGTAACATCACAGGATACAAGAGAGAGACTCCTACAAAGTCAAGCTGACCTTGGTCAATACTGTCATGCCACCAGGTAGAAAAAAGACCTATATCAGAAGAATTGGCAAGAAAGAAGTAGTGTTATTTTTAAGAATACCACTGTATCAGACTGAAGTAAACAGAAGCAAGATATCCAAGGAGTCAGAAGTGAGTAGGGGCAGCAGTAGCTGCTTGGTCTAAAGCCACAGGCATCGTCCTAAACAGATCCCCAGATCTTAAAGGGAACCAGGAAGTCTGATACCCCATAGTTCACTGTTGTGGTTTGGGTATTGAATGTCCCCCAGAGGTGATATGTTGACAGTTGGCCCCCAGATGGCAGTAGTGAGAAGTGGGGCTGGTGGGAGGTCCTAGTGGGTCATTTGTGGATCCTACTCTCAGGTAGGGATTAGGGTATGTATCATGCAACGTTTTTGTTGTTCTCATGGAATTATTATTATAAAATCCTAAGCCTGGTCCCTCCCCATTCTTTCTGGTTTCTTTTATCAAGATGTAATCGTTCCTATATGCACTTTGAAGATTACCATGAGCCAGGATATCAATCAGCCAAGATGGCTTTCACCAGAACCTAACTCACTCCAGCACCATCCTCTTTACCCTGCAAACTGTTAAATAATAAACTTCTTTTTCTTTTTACCTACCCTGCCTCAGATATTTCATTACAGCATTGAAAAAACTGACTAATACACTCACTCATCGAATATTTGAACGATCACTGTGTGCTTGGTGTGGGAGATATACAACGATCGTTGTCTTTGGAAAGCTTCAAAGCTACTATATTTTGCACTCTGCATTCAGACTCTTAGAAGCTAAGCTCACATGGCAATATTTGAATAGTCTTTCAGGAAGAGACTGAGAAAGACTTAGATGAGTTAGCAGTAATACATCTTTTTAGCTCAGCACTAAGAATGTGGTTGGGATGACAATGACTTCAGTGATGTGATCCAGACTTTGGACATTTGATCCACAGTTTAATCTCTTAGGCGTGACTTGTTTTGTGTATGGGTTTGATGAAATCCCCCTTTTGTTTCCCATAATGCACAAAGCCGGTGACACCATGCTGAGTCTGGCTGGCGTTCCAAATCTCCCATCATGAACTTTATGAGTAATATGCTTTCTTTAAAAACCTCACTCATAAATTGCTGAGTTTAATTTTATAAATGAGAAAGAACTGGGATACTAGGACATATGCTCTTTTTGAGGCTTTTTTTTTTTTTACAGTAAACAGTCAAAACCATTTCATTTATAGGGAAAAATATACACCTTGTTTAACTAGAATAAGTAACATTTCTTACCCTAAGAAACTGAAGAACTATCCAAGTGTGAGGTAAATCTGGATTTTCAGAAACAAAACACAGCTTCAAAGAAAACACCTCTACATTATAGTGCCTCAATAAATATTAAGCCAGACATCTAGGAACGGTATAGTTTGCCTACATTTCTCAAACACTTTTAACTGCTGTTTTCTTATGGTTTTACAACTTAATAAGAAAGAGCAGGGAAGTTCATGTTAGTCTGTAAGAATTCTACCTTACTAAGAGTAATGAGAAACTCAGAGGTTATTAAGAAGAGATAGCTCATGTCTTGTAAATTTCCTAGGCAAATCCACAGCTTCTGGAAATGCTGGCCTACTTTGCAATTTGTGACCTCCACCAAGTTTCTTAATCTCTCTAAGCTTCGGATTCTTCTTTTATACACAGGAATGATATATTATTTCTTATTTCATATGTTGGGTTTGACTATTTAATGAAATCATTTCAAGCAGAATTCCAGCATACAGTCAGTGTATTTTCAGCCTGATAGTTGGTAAATAATAATTACTTTTCTTGTTTTCTCTAAAATAGATTTGACAGAGCTTATTATAGTTGTTCGTTCTTAGATCCTTTGTACCTGTACTCCAAGCTATGTGTCCAGTTCATAAAACTGCATTTCTAGGCTTCTTGGCACACAGGGATGGCTAATTTGATATGTGAGATACAGAAATCCTGGGCGGGGACTTCTGAGAGAGCCCTTTGCCCTTGTTCTTCTCCCTCCTGCTATTCAAGCTGAAAGCAAGAACTCCAGCAACAAATTCATGACTTAAAGGTGGAAGTCATGCACTGAGGCAGGTAGAGAAAAAGATATAAGAAGCTGGATCCACTATGACTTTATGTGGCCTCTGTAGCAGGCCTGGATGACTGACTGTCAATAATATTTTTTTTTCACTGAGAGAGAGAAAATCCCTAATTGGCTTGATCTACTCTCATTAGGTCTCTTATTAAGAGCAAAAAACAATTCCTCATATTCAAATCAGTACACCTGATGATCTTCTAAACAGCCATTTGTTTTCATGTCAACCTACCAACAAACACTTGTACAGCTATAAGTAGATTGTCTCGCTCTTTCATCCATCACTTAACTCTTGGTACTAAACTGCTTCTTCTTTTTCATCTTACGGTTCCCGTTGCCTTTGGAGAGGTAAGCATCCCTCCCTTACCTACAGTACTCTCACTTTCTCATCCTTCTATTGATTCACACATACACATAGAAACCTGGGCTCTGAGGGTGATATTCTAGGATCCTAAAACAGGGAGACAAGTAGAAATTTGAGAACAGTTTCCAACCATGAAACCAAAGTCTTAGGCAAATAAATTTCTAGAACAAAGCAAAATCATTGAAATGTGTGCCTGAATGAAGTGTATTTTTACCAAACAGGGCTCTTCATAGTGGTTTCTGCCTACCAGAGAGTAATAGCAAATCTCTCCTGCACTTAAACATCAATTTTACTCCATATTTTAAGCCTATACGAATATAAAAGAAAAAAGATCAAAGATAAGGGTACCAGAGATATGCTAGACAAACCATATTACAAAGATATTTTCTTGAGCTTGGGGGCACAGAACACAGATAACTACCTCTTCTGCCTACTTCAGCCTGGAGAGAGGAAGGAAAATCACATGATCACTGGTTCATCTTTCAATTTCCCACTTGGACAGAGACATATGTTGTAAGATATTATCTGTACTTAAAGAAAAACCATACTGCAAGCACAGTCAGGCATGGCAATCTGAGGGAGCCTCAGTGTCAAGGAGAGACAAACACAAATGCTGGGGACCAAGACAAACCAAAGGACACCTACCATCTCTGAATGAGACCTCTCTGCCCCGTTCTAGAAACTGTCTCTCAGGGAGATCTCATTTTTCAATAAAATCAGAAACTCACATTGTTGTGTGTAATTTTCAAATGTTGGCTCTTAACATCAAAACTCTGAGCCAAATAAAACACATCAGATGGCCTAAGCTTTTTCCAGCCTGTGAAAGAGTTTTGCTAAGGAAGACCTAGAGAAACACTAGAGAAGGAGAAAGAAAGTGAGAATCATGACAGGTATTCATTGATTTCCTGAGTATCTAGTAAGATGGACTTTGTATGTGCCCAGCACTATGCCAAACATTTGATTAGAATGAAAAATCTGGAAAAGAATTAGGAGATGGTTAGAGATCATTATATCCAGCGAAGAAACTTAGACCTATGATGATGAAGAAGAACACAAAGTTTATTGAATGTCTCAAAAAACCTAGGCAAGGAGAACAAAAGATAAAATAAGAATTTTTTAAAAATTAATGTAAGTGTGTTAGCAAGCTCCCGAAGCAGTAGGTGTTTGGCTAGGTCCAGGCTCTCACCCTCTGCTGGTCAACCCCTCTTGTTGTTCCCTCCCAAACAGAAGAACATTGGTTTGGGTAACCTGCACAGTACTGTAGAAGCAATATAGTTTCCAAAACTAGTTCATAAGAGGCCCCCTAGCTTCCATCCTTCTTCTTCTTCTCCTTCTTCTCCTCCTCCTCCTCCTCCTCCTTCTTCTTCTTCTTCTTCCTCTCTCTCTCTCTCTCTCTCTCTCTCTCTCTCTCTCTCTCTCCTCACTTACTGTGAGGAATGCTACCTGCTACCTGCCCTGTCAAAAGCACACTAAGGAAGTTCTATGGAGAACTTCACAGAATAAAGGACCGAAGCCACCTGTCAATAGCCAATGAGGAACAGAGCGCCCCCTGAAATAGCCGTATTAGGGTGCCATCTTGGCTGAAGCTCTGTCTAACCCCAGCTGACTTAGAGAAACTGGGTGAGACTCCTGCAGTCAAAACACTCCTGAACCTGACACCCAGAAGCTGGCATATGGTAGGTCTTCACAGTCTTTACCTACTAAGCTGAGGGCAAGTTGTTATGTAGCAATCAACAGTTTAAACGGGAAGAAAAAGACTGGACATAAACCACCAGCCAAAAACTTTTCACACAGAGAAAAATGAGAGACAGACAGACAGACAGGGGTATGGAAGGAGCAGATGCTGGAAGAGAAAATATAAATAAAGAGCACAGACTTTTTAAATGAATCCACTATGAATTTTGACCAACACTGACACCTGTCAGCTGTGTGAGCTCAAATGAGCGCTCAAAGCCTCTAAGTCTCATCTTCTTTTTCTTTTATTTCTGTTCTCAAAATAAAAGTAACTACTGTACTGTTAGCTGTTTTACACACTGAAAGAAGTCTATTTAGTTGGCACACTGTAGACACTGGATAGGCAGAAGCTTTTAATACGATTAGTGGTCACTTCATTGAATGCAAGCATTGCACACTCTTCTAATCCCACGGTGCCTGTTTGTTGTGGGCTGGAGGACTCATTTCAATATTATTGTCATGGTCTTTACTTTCTTTTCTTCTCTTCTATTGCTTTCCTTTGATTTCCTTTTGAAATTTAACTTACTCTTTTTTTCAGATAATTTATTTTCGTGTTCACGGATAATTATGGAAAAAGGATTGATTGATTTACTTTGACTTTTAAGGACTAGATTGTCTTAAGTTGTGTGAATCAAAAACACTGCAAGGGAGGAAAAAGTATATAATACAGAACAAAAGCAAATAAACCTGGAGAAAATAATATATTTGACTAGAAATAAAAATTATTTCAGGAAAATGATGGTCCTTTTTTTTTTTCCTTTTGAGCAAGGTAGGCACATACCTAGTGATGTACAAAGCCTCCAACATCTTCCAAGGGCAGACATCTTACTGGCTTAAGTCAGGTTTATTGCTTTGAAGAGAGTAGACATCTTCCAAAGGGCTACTATACAGCGAGCACAAAGTCTTCAAGGCTTGGTGTTGTCATTTGCAGCAGCATTGAAAAAGAAAGAAAGAAAATGGATACATAAAATAAAACACATTGAAAGTCACACAAAAATTAACTTCAGTGGTGTAACACTTTTTTTTCCCCTTCTTTAAAAATCAATAGTGAAAAAAAAAAAAAAAGAAGTTTAAAAAAAAAAGGCCAGGGATTTAGCTCAGCGGTTCGGTGGCCTGCCTTGCAAGCGCAAGGACCCAAGTTCAATCCCCGGTACAAAAAAAGGAAAAAAAAGAAGTTTAAAAATTGATAGTGTATTTCATTTTCCCAAAAGACGGGCCATAATCCTTGCATGAGTCACAACAAGTCAGCACCGGCACGGATTACTTTGCTTCTACCAAAGACCAACAAGGTGACGCCCTGCTAGTCAGACATGAATTTTCCAGGTTGTACTGTAGGGAGCATTTGAAATATCACTCCTATTTGCTATTTCCCCTACAGGAAACCAACTCACTCTTGTAGCAAAATGGCACCACACCTATTGGTTGCACCCACCCCACTTAGTTGGTTCGTAAGCAGAGACTCAGCTGCAACCCCGGCTTTTTTCCCTCACATCGAAGGAGGCTTCTTTTGTTTCAGTTTTTGTTTGTTTGTTTTATGACTGGTACGTATTGTGACGTTTCTTAACTGGTATCACCAGGTCAGACCTCTTGTCTTTCCTTATCTGATTATCTTGGTCTTTTATAACAATATTCTCTTATTCAAGACCTTGCCCTGGCTCCTTTTGCCACTCTCATGAATCCCAGATACTGTGACCTATCCTTCTACCCCTCTCTTACACAACTATAGTGGTCCCCACTTATCACAGGGGATATTACCCAAGACCTCTAGTGGTTCCCTAAAACTGAGGATAGTACCAACCCCTATTGATGTGATGTATTTTCCTATACATTACATAACTATGAATAAAGCTTAATTTTCAAATTAGACGTATAAAGACTAACAATAATCATAGAAGAGAATAATTATCACAATTTTCTACAGTAAGAGTTATGTGGCTCCGACCCATCTCTCTCCCCCCAAAAGTATTTTATTGTATGATATGCGCTCTTCTTGTGAGGCTGTGAGAAGACACAGGGTAGGTGGTGAGATGAAGTGAAGTGAATGACAAATGCATGATAACACACCCTAAAAACACTGCAGAAGTGTTATTTAAACATACGACTTCCAGTACTGTGGCAGTCGATCTGATAACCAAGACAGCGACAAAGAAACCAAGAGCAAGTACTGTATACAGAGTGGATCCTCTGGATAGAGACGATTCGCATCCTAGAGTGTATAGACCAAACTGGTACAAGATTCCAACATGTTGCTCAGAATGGCACATAATTTTAAACTCAGGAATTGTTTATCTCTGTATTTTCATTTAGCATTTTCAGATCACTGTTGAGTGTTGATAACTAAAACCTTGGGTAGCTAAAACTATGGATAACTAAGATCATGGAAAGGGAAACTGTGAATGAGTGGAGATTATTGTAACTGTTTCTCCAACAACCCCTAAAAATTTACTTTGTCACTGAGCAAGATTGAACTCTCCTGAAAGGGACTTCCAGCGTATCGCAGTCAGAACACTTCTCACCCCACCATGCCACACCCTCCCGCTCCTCCCTCCTCTTTAAATCTTTATAATCCCTCTGGTGAAGTTCCACCTCCTCTGAGGAGCCTTCCTCACCTCTACCAGGCTCCTGACACTCCCACAACACTTAAGACAAAAACTTTTCTGTTCAGAATTTTATTGTCTGTTGTGCAAGATATCTTATGTTTTCTCCTCCGTATCCACCTTCATCCTTCTCTATCCTGTTCTGTGCTCTGGAGCTGAAATACTCAGTCCATTTTATTGGCTTTCAAAATATCATTCCAGGCTACAGCACCAGAATTATCTGGGAACTGGTTAAAGTGGAAACTGTCATTGGCCCCAGCACAGACCACAGAATCAGAGGCTCTGGGTTTGGCCTACCAACCCCTGGGTGTTTCTGGTGCACACTCTCTTTTGAAAACCATTGGTTTCTATGCACTGGCTATCTTATACTCTGGCTTTAGGCTTGGGGTTGACCCATAGGCAGCCCTAGCCGGTCAAATGGAAAGAAATATGAGAGCCTGGATAAATTCCTAAAATTCCTCTACCACTGTTACACACCTTTGAAAGGCTACCATATTAACCCCTTTGCCACCCAAATCATGCTGCCACTCAGCCTGGTATACCATTCATTTGAATGATATGACCTAATTATATTAGTTTTTTCCCTTCTTGTCTCTCTCCAATCCTGTGCAGTATTGAATAACAAAGACCAAGGTTTTCTTCAGTTTGTTTTACCTTTTAGGCAGGATGTTATGCAGAATAATGCCACAGCCCCCTGTCCCCTAAGGATATCCATGTTTGAATCCCCAGAACCTGTGAATACGCTGGTTTGCATGGGAAAAAAGTGCTGCTGTGATTAAGATCACAGCTAGAATATTGGGAGAGTACTTGGGCTATGAGGGGCTGGGGGCTAATCTAATCACAAGGGACCTTATAAAAGGGAGGCAGAAAGGCCAGAGTCAGTGAAGGGAATGGGGTAGGGAGAGTGGAAGAAGGGGAGGAAGATGTTACACTGCTGGGTTTGAAGATGAAAGAGAAATCAGAAGCCAAGAAATGCAGGAAAAAGTCAGGATATAGGGTTTCCTTAAGACCTCCCCAGGAGCACAGCCTTGCCAGCACCTTGGTGTTGGCCTCATCATTACGGGCTTTGGGCCTCCAGAACTGTAAGAGAATACATTCGTGGAATTTTTTTTAGCCATTGCGTTTATTATACACTTATACCTTTTCTATAGTTACCTATAAGAAAAAATATTAAGTGAAAAATCCAGAAATATAACATTGAGTTATACAATAATTATATGCTATTATAATTGTTTATTTAATAGTCATTGTTATTAACTACTTAGAATGCAAATTTATAACTTAGACCCTATCGTGGGTAGGTATGTATAGGGGAAATCAGTATATACAGTATTTAGGACTACTCAGCTTTCAGCTTTTCAGAAAACCACTGAGAATCTCAGAATGTATCCCCCTGGGGACAGGAGCAGACTAGTGTGATTTGTTATGACAACAGTAGGAAACTAATACAAGTCACTTATGAAAAGTGGGCCTCTTGATCAAACGAGTTTTCAAATTCCACATAGTGTACCCTCTTGCTAGATTTTAAATGTAAACTATCATGAGAAATATTACACTAAAGAAACTTTCCTGACTTCCTGAACTTCACTGCTTCCCAAACTTGCTTCCTAGGAAGGCCTATTAACATTCCACAGCCAATAACAAGAATAATGGTGGTTAACATTTATAAAGTGCCAACTACATTCCAGACACTATGTTACGTGCTTAAATATTATTTCATTCTCCCAATAACCCAAAGGGGTAATTACTTTTTTCATGTTACAAAGTATTAAACTAAGGTTCAGAAAGGTTAAATGGTTTTGTTCATGGCCACATGGCTCCTAAGTAGAAGAGCTCAGAGGTGCGACTTCACTTAACTCCATCACTTGAGTTCTCAACCCTCAACACCACTCTATTCTTGAGAAACATTTTCTATGCTTTGAGAAACACTAGATAGATCCAGTTTACTCTATTACTACTGCAGAACTAACTATTAGTTCAGAATGTCCAACACCTTTAAAAATATCAAGTGCATCTCTTATCGTACTTTAGAACATCTCATGTTAATTCCATGGCCAGTCTTAGAACCAAGAACAGAATGGAAAATAATTACAGCGTGGTTTGAAAATATTTGCCACTGTGAACAGGAGCATGTGGAAGGTGAGGGAGCTTACCTTCCCATGCAGGATCCGTTTATAGATTGTTGGTCAGCTTTTTATCCCTGTGACAAAGTACCCAAGCTAATCAACTGATAAGAAGGAAAGGTTTATTTGGATTCATGGTTTTAGAGGCATCCAGCCGTTGTTATGTGGCCCCATTGTCTCTGAGCCTGTGACAATGCAGTGCACCATGGTGGAGAGTACATGGTACTGCAAACTCTGTACCTCATGATAGCTGAGAAGCAAAGAAATATCTGCTTTATGGGCCCCTATGACCTAATTCCCTTTCACTAAGCCCTACCTTCTAAAACTTCTACCACTTCCCAATAGTGTCAGGGGCTACAGGCAGAGCCTTCAACATAGGGGTCTTTGGGGAGACAGTCAAGGTCCAAACTATGGCTGAGATATAAAGCAGCTGATGAGAGGCTAGGGATATATCTCAATTGTAGGGCACTTGCCTGGAATGCACGAGGCCCTGGGTTCAACCCCTACTACTAAAAATGTGAACAATCAAATAGTAACCATGCTGACGTATCCAGACATGCCATATTCACAGATGGTTACAAATTAACTGTAACACAGTAGAGAGACTTCATACAGAAACCTGGAACTTACCAACATTTTCCTTTAGGGAGTAGTGATTGCCTATAAAGGAATTTCCTGGCCAAAATTAGCAGAGAAAAATCTCAGATTATTAAGTGCAAACTGTTTTTGCAAGCAATCCTAATTGTAAATGATGTTTGGGCATCTACAAAAGACAGGCTCATACAGCATAGATAGAATTTTTATTTTAAAAAATAAATATTTATTCAAAAATAGTTTCATAGGGAAATTCTTGTGTTTTAAATGCACATTTTAGTAAGCAAACATGCTTCTTTGTACTTTAAATTCTTTAGCTGTCTGCTGTTTTAAAAGTTCATGCTTTTAATTCTTTTAAATAATTTTCCTGTCTTTGGCAGTCTTTCTGTTAAATAATGTAGATTATTTTGACATGCTCATGAATATTAAACAAATTCAAAATTAGCTGTGTTTTTGTAGGTTTTTTTATACATGTTTGCACAGAGACAAATAAATTCCAAAATATCTTTTGTGTTGGTGGAGTTTTTCTTAAAATCCAATTTTTCCTAATTAACATTTGTCCCCAAAATGAATAACAAGTAAATGTAATATCTAGTTCTATCATGGAAAAATGTGATTAGTGGCATAACTGGTGAAATCTGAATAGAGTCTACAGTTTAATTGTTAGGAAGGTACTACTATTAATTTCCTAGTTTTGATAAATATACTACAGTAATAGTAAGATATTAACATTAGAAATAATTGGGTAAAAGGTATACAAAACTATGTACTACCTTTGTAACTTTTTCGGTAAACTTAAAAATATTCCAAAATTAAATGCTTTATTTTACAAATTGAGCAATATCACATAAGCTGGATTATGTGGTTGTCATGATTAGGATGTGTCACACAAAGGCCTATGTGGAGAAGTCTTAGTCCCTAACTCAGGGCACTACCGCGTGAGGGAAAACATCTCGGAGCCAAGGCCTAGTTGCAAGTCTCCTGGTCATATGGGAGTGAGCCCTGGAAAGGGTTCTAGGGACCCAGCTCTTCCTCTCTCAATTTCACTTTCTGGCCACCATGACATGTACAGCTTCCTCTATGGAACAATCCAGCCATAATGTACTTCTTCAGCAACTGCCCAAGAGCTATGAAGCCAACTAACCATGGACCAAACTACGATGAAAAATAAATCTTTCTTCTTTATAAGTGGATGTATCTCAAGGATTTGATACATAGCAGAAATCTGAGACATGGGTTGAATGCCACTATTTTTAAGTGGACTGAGTAGAACACAGATGTTGTTTGAGACCTGATTTCCCACTGTTCCCACCTCAGGTGCCTATGTTTAGACACTAAGCCTCTACTAAGAGTCTAACCCAGAAAACAAAACCAATTAGGAAGGCAGAAAAATGTCCTGAAGTTGACTCTTCTTAGATGTAATAGTTGGTTTGTTTAACCAAACTCTTGTATCTTGATCAGAATCTTTAGTGAAGAGCTGCCTTGCTATGGGTACCACCACCTTACATAAGGTTCCATTCAAAAGAAATACTCAAGCAACAAAACTCAGTCTCACAAGATTCCTTCCTGCCCAGTATGTATAGGGTCACTTGAACATTGATTTGATTGTCACTGACTCTTGACTTTGTGTCATTTTAATCCACAGATGAACATCCAAATTCCTCACCTAACTCTATTAGATGCTCAAACATGATTTGATAATGGATATGTTAATTAATCAATTAGCTGACTTTTATAAGAGAAAAGTTATACAGGATATAAAGAAAGAATTGAATGTCTCTGTATGTACAGGAAAAACAGTGCTTGTACATTTGTCAGTTACTTGCAGAATAAAGTTACTGGTGAATGTAATTCAGAGCAGTATAAGCCTATGAACTGCAAATAACATGAAGAATAATTAAATCTTTAAGAAAAACAGAAAAATAAAGAGTTCAGACCAATCTCCAACATAATGATGGCATGCCATGTTAAAGCATGCCCTCGTGTTTCTAATGTGGAAAGGCTCCAATTTCTTCATTCATTTATTGAACAAATACCGTTTGAGCTCCAGTGAGTCAGTAGTTAGTGAATAAGACAGACAGGAGCATTGCTGTCATGGAGAAGATCAAGAGTAAACCAGAGAATCAGTCAACGACATGATTAAATGTTGAAGGTCTCCCATCCAATGCCAGGCCCTAGGACAGCAGCAGGAGAAAAGAAAACCTAGAACATTACTAAGAAAGTACAGACGAGACCCCACTTATGACTGCTAAACTTTTTTACAACTTTACTGAGGGTGTAAAAACATTCAATAGAAACCAAACTTCAGAGTTTGAATTTTGCCCATTTCCTGGACTAGCGATGCGTGGTCCTATTCACTCTTGCAGTTCAGTGCAGTGGCAATGAGCTGCAGGTTTCCATTAGCTACACAATCACAAAGGGAAACAGTCAACATTCTATAGGGCACTGTGTATCTGAGCTAGGATGATGTGTAACTGCGCTAAGTACATTTCAAATATTTTGAACTTCATGGGATTATGAGGAAGTAAACTCATCCTAAATTGAGAAATATCTATGTTGGTGTACAGTGTATTCGTTTATCTATGTCAGTGTTCCCACATTCATTCACTCATTCATTCATTATGCTTTCATCGAAAACCTCCTATGTGCCAGACACAAAGACACAAAGATGAAAGTGATTCAAACACTACTCCCAGACAGCTCATAGGCTACACTGATCCTGGCTAATGTACTATGATCAAAGTTCTGCTGGAGATTCCTGGTCATTTTTGCCTTATTGATGAAAGAAAGTAGACACATTGAGTACTGTATATTCCACTGCCTCTTGTTCCTGGTTTCCCACAAAGAATTTATGGTGCACTAAAGTAAGAACTTTCTCAGCTCCTGGGCGGCAATAACTGCTGCTCCTTTTCCTTCTCCTCCTCCTCTTCCTCTTCCCTTCCCTCTTCCCTTTTCTCCTTCTCTGGGGACTCCTCCGCCTCTTCTTTTTCCTTCTTTCTTCTTCCTCAACATAAATGCAATCAGCTGTATTTATTGAGCACTTACAGGCATTATCTGCTTTTCTGTCTAATAATTAATCAATTATTATTTAATTTATTACATACTGTTATCTAATGATCTAAATTTGTGATTCATTATCTCATCATCAACTGTCTACTTCTGAATATCACGGGTCTAAGATTGGTGGTATTATGATCTTCATTTTTCAGGAAGGAGACTAAGTCTGGGGAGTAGCTCCTCAATGATTCATTATCTCATCATCAACTGTCTACTTCTGAATATCACGGGTCTAAAAGATTGGTGGTATTATGATCTTCATTTTTCAGGAAGGAGACTAAGTCTGGGGAGTAGCTCCTCCAAGATCATACGGCTGCTAAGCAGCTGGTAGGATGATCTGACTGCAGAGGCCTTGGCCTTGATCCCTTGCCCCCTTCTCCAGCTGCATCACAAGTCAGTTCACACAAGCAGGAGCGGTCCTTTTACCTTGCATGGTCTGCCATCACAAGCAGCACCTGTGGTCCCAGTGACCTCGATTCTCAGATACATCCCCAAGACAAGCCTCAGCTTTGGAAATTAGCAAAGTGGAATAAGCCTGTCATTTTTTTCCCTCTCCAACATCAGGAATTACCATCGGTAATAATACAGCGTTCCCCCAAAGCTGACAGTTCAGGTGTTTTTGGCATCTTCTTCTTAAATTACCATTACTACTTTCAACAGGTGAGCAATCTCTTGCACCAAAATGCTTTGTAGAAGTTTTTCTTAATCTTTTCACTGATGATGGAATAGTGTATTTTACTTATTTTTGAAGTCCTTTCCAGATTCTATCAGTGTAGTACGATACCTGACTTTTTAAAATTCTTTCTGAAAAAACTAAAACCTCAATTTAATCTTCCTGTATCTCTGTCCCCTTCATTTGAATGCTACAAGATTGGTCAGATAGAAATTGAAAATCATTAATATTTATTTCACTTATACATTAAGCTATCAGCATTGTGAATAATCTAAAATGTAGGTTAACCTGATTGCTAATCCTCTGTTTAACTTTTGGCTGATTATCCCCCTTGTTAGAAAGAGGAAATGAATATTGATTTACACAGGGATAGTGTAGCTATAAGGGGATTATAAATAATGGTAATGATTATCATCATCACCTTTGTCATCATAGCAAAGCTTTATACTAAGTACTGGGAAACACTCTGAACATTTGACACAAATCACTTTTTTATTGTGGCAAAATAAACCTAAAATAAAATTTGCCATCTTAATCATCTCGTATACTTACTTCGGTGGCATCAAACACATTTACATTATTGTATGATCAACACCACTGTCCATCTCTAAGTGTTTTATCCTACAAACCTATCGAGACTGATTCCCCATTCTTTCTTCCCTTAGATCTTGACAACTACAATTCTCCTTTCTGTCTCTGAAAATATGATTATTCTGAGTACCTCAAATACAAGTGAAAATAGAATGCTTTTGCTTTTGTGACTAGCTTAATTCACTTGGCATATCTTTAAGATTCATCCATGTTGTGCCATTTGCAAAATTTTCTTGATGCTAAGAGCTGAATAAGCCAGGAATTTAGCTGAGTGGTTCAGTGGCCTGCCTCGCGAGCGCAAGGACCCGAGTTCGATCCCCGGTACCACAAAAACAAACAAACAAACAAACAAAGAGCTGAATGATACTTGATTATATGTATGTAGCATATATTTTGTCTATTCATCTATTAGTGGGCAGTTGAATTACTTTTCATCTTTTGTCTATTGTGAATAATGCTGCTGTGAACACAGGCATAAACATATCCTTAGTCTAGAATTTCTCTTACATGAGTAAATAGCCAGAAGTAGAGTTGCTGGGTTGTATGGTAAATCTATATGTCATTTTGAGGCAGCCTATATTGTTTTTTATAGGACTACTCCATCTTACATTCCCTTCAATAGTGCACAAGGGCTTTGATTTCTCCCTATCCTTGCCAACACTTATTACATTCTGTCTGGCCACCTTTATAGATATAAGGTACAAAGAATTATTCTTAATTCCTTTGTATCCATGAGGAAACTAAGGCACAGAGAGCCAAAATAACCTGTTCAAGATCGCATTGTTATTAACTGGCAATAGGCCTGGGGTTGAAAGCCACATACAGAATTCCATTGTCCACTCTGTTTTCTTTGACTCATTAAAAGGAAGAGCAGCTACCGTTTACTGAGCACTTTTTATATTTCAAGCACTGCACCAAGCATTTTATATGAATTATTTCATTTAACTTCACAACTACCCTGAAAGACATTTCTTCTCATTATCTCTACTTCCCAATGAGAAAGACAGAAAGAAGCTACGTATGTTGTCCAGGGTTACATAACGTATAAACACCAGGGTTGGGATTCAAATCTAGATTTTCAGAATGTCTGGCTTAAGTAATTAATATCGTACATAGTTGAGAAGACTTAGCATCGTGAACTTCACGATGATCCATATCTGTTCATGGTGTCAGGGAGGCCTATACTGGCATTTGAATGCAACTCCTCCGGGCTTCCCAATGAACTCAGTCAGAAGAAACATGTGCACCTCACAGAACATTCCTTCCTCGGTTGAGCAAGTTGGAAGGACTCACCATTTCACAGCATGGCTGTGACCTGCCAAAGAGCCTTCTTCCATTTACCATTTTTCCCTTCCCAATTACATCACTATGTAGGAGTTGGCTTCATGAAACATGAGTCCCCAAAGAACAAAAACGCTCTTTGGAACAATGGTCATGGCCACCACTGAGCAGTGTAGTTTGGAGCTCACCAAGCCAAGATGCAAATCCCTACTCAGCCACCCCATAGATGTTTTACTTTGAGTGAAATATTTTACCTCGCTGGGTCTATCTTATTACTTACAAAAATGGAGATAAAATAATCCTCACACCTTTGTAAAACATGCGTTAAAAGTATCTGTATCATAGGATTTAAAAAGGATCAAATGAGATTGTATTCATCAAAATTATAGCCTGGTATTTGGCACACAACAAAGCCTCCATAAATATTAGCTGTTCTACGAACTCTCTCCAGCTAGATGGTAGCATTCCAAGGGTGCATTAATTCTTATTGTCCTGTCTAGCATAGATCCCTATACATAGCAGGTCATGAACAAAAAATCTTTTTGGACAATGATTGCTCATTATTTTGATGGGACAGCCAGGATGTTTTCAACACTGACTACACACTTGAAAATCACAAGTTTCAAGCTAAGGAACAGGAAGGATAAGGGTAGGGAGGGTAAAGAGGCTATGAAGAGCAGGTAGGGGAGACAGGCACACACAGGAATTTCCGAAGTCATCATCCTCTGAGATCCAGTGTTGAAGATTCTTCATTCTTTGAGCCAAAAGCAGTTGGCTGGAGTCTCTGTGCGAAGAGATAGGGTGTTGAGCAAGGATCTGCATGTCTAAACAATTCTAGCATCTTGCCCACCAGAGGAGTTGTCCTGACACTTCTCACCAGTGATTATTCTGCTTTTCCACACCCACGCATCAGGAAATTTCTTCTCTCTAGGACATCTTCAGCCAGATCATCTCCATTTGTACTTTTGAATGCAGTAAGGCCTAAAAGCATTTTGCTTGTAATTGGAATGCCATAGTATTGTACTAGAAAGCCAGCCTAATGCTTACATCACTGCTGGAATCTGAGCTCCATCTCTTCTTGTTCTAGAACTCAACTGCCCAATAGATTTATCACTATTTGCATGTGCCTATTAAGATTTAGATTAAATGAAACAATTTATATTTAATCACTCATTCTCATTAATCATATTTTAATGCTCAATACCCACCTATCTATCAAACAACAGATATAGAACATTTCCATCATCACAGAACTTCCATTAGGCAGTGTTGCCCTGCAAAATAAGTTCAAGTATCATGGACCAAATGATTCACCTGACTAATAGTCAAACATAGTCAAACAGCGACGTGAGAAGGAGGAGAGGTTTGTATTCTTCTGCACACTTGACTAGTTTTGAAACACAAATTCCTTGAAATAGCTTGCATGAAAACGAAAAATCTAATTCTTCTTGAATATGGCCCAAAGTTGGTACTTGCTTCTAAAGAATAGGATTAAATGAAAGTGATGATCTGGAACTCATGAGACTACATTAAAAATGAAAATACCACAAGTTTTTTTATGTGTTCAAGGATGCTTCCATGTAACATGGGGCGTGAGGCTTAAAGTTAAGCAAAGAGAGAGTGTGAGAGAGAGAAAGAAAAAGAAGACCAAACTGAAGCTCTACTTCCTTTTCTCATATAGCCTCGTAAGAATTTCACTTCTATGATTCTTTTGTTCAGAAGATAGTTATCAAGTTTGATCCATATGCAAGAGAAGGGGAGCAAGGGTACACATTTTCATGGAAAAGCAGGTCTGCAGTTCTCTGAAAGAATTACAGTCTTGGTGGAAAGATTTGTCTTGATACTAATCTGCATAGACCCCCTCAATACTTATAAAAATATTATATATGACAGTTGAAAGAAAATGGTGAACACTTCTACTGACTTTTTATTCTTAATTTACCTAAAATTAAGAAAATGCAAATTATCTATATAAATATACTTTTATGAATCTGCTTTTATTTTTATTAGTTTTAGGTTTCCATAAAATTAGACCTTGATAAAAAGATTTAGGTGTAAGTAGCTTATTTAGGGGGTTTACATAAACAGATAAACAAAGATGTCCCCTAAATATTCTGGAGAGATGTAAAAAATATGCAAGCCTCAGCATCGAGAGTGTTCTGGAAGTCTAAAAAATGACTTAGATAAATCTAGCTTGGCAAGTCAATGTGTTTATTAGGGGTTACTTACAGAGCAGGAACAACAAGTAACTTGCATGATGCAGCAATTTAAGTCACAACCATCCACACACACACATTCTCTCTCTCTCTCTCTCTCTCTCTCTCTCTCTCTAGCTATTATTTTAT
>NW_022900940.1:7374942-7434948 GCF_012274545.1 Fukomys damarensis | reverse complement strand
CAATTTAAGTCACCCATCCACACACACACATTCTCTCTCTCTCTCTCTCTCTCTCTCTCTCTAGCTATTATTTTATAAGGTATTAATTAAAAGAGCAAAATCTGGCTCAAGAGCAAGAAGAGGTCTTTGGAAAAGCTGTGTGTACTTTTCTCCTACTTCGCGCTTACTGGGAACTCCACCGGTTTTAGCAAGCACTGTCAAGACAAAGTGGCGAGTGACGTTGTTATGATACAGCAGCACACAGCCTCTCACCTGCTGAGGGCCACTGGGCAACTACACAACGGTCCACCCCAAGACTGAGCTACTCTGATGAGCCTTCAGAGAACAGTCTTCCCTGCAAGAGGGAATGAGCGAGACCAAATATAAGGAGCTTCTACTGACTGGGAGGAGAGACTAGATGCATAATCCCATGGAGCTATTGAAGAAACATACACAGTGTGAGGGACAAAATGGAAGCATGTATTTATCTCTTGGCTCGGCCCCATGTGGTCAATTGTTACATGGACCGTTCCTGTGAGAGTACCAAGGAGTTCCCCAGGACATTCTATACCACAGAATGCAAAATATCCTAGGGCAGAACACAGGAATTGTACCGTGAAAGCTGAGGTGAATGACATTTTAAAATACGTTTTCTTTTTGTCTTGTCATTTCTTGCTTTTGTTTCAATATTAATTTTTATCTTTTTACTTTTAATTTCTTATTTTTCAAGTTTTTTTTCTCTCTGTTCTACTCCATATCAGTCTTCCTTTTCTTTTCTCTTTTTTAACCTACTTTACTCCCTGTTTATCAGTTTCACTAATTCTTATTTTACCTATTTCCCTAACCTCCCTCACTTCTTCACCTTCCATGTGACATATATAAAACAGGTACCCGAATATGTACAAAAGAGACTAAGAACAGACCAGTGATAGTTTACATGGTAATATGTGTGGTCACGGTAACCCTTGAAAGATTGTATTAGAGGATTCAAGCAAAACTAGTTGCAAATATATTAACCTCATAGCTTGCCTCAATCTCTAATTACATCTTCCTTCCCATGAATCCTTCCCCACTGCTTCACAAATATTCTCTTAAATCACCTAAGCACTAAACCTTTACTCCAACTATAAAATATCTCCAACAGAATCTGACCCCCATCTTTTTTTTGGGGGGTACCGGGGATTGAACTCGGATCATTGTACTTGCAAGGCAGGAGGCAGAACCACTGAGCTAAATCCCCAGCCCATCCCCCATCTATTTTTAACTTACTAATATTTCTCCCGTCTGTCTCACCTCTGACTTTCTTCCATCATTTCCCTCCTCTTTCCTTCTTTTCTCCCTCCCTATCACAAAATGGCTGCCAATAACCCATAATATAGACTCTAAGGAGCACTGATGAAAGGGCAGATGTATAAGGACAAGTTTTAGTACTTATGATTGATATGTGGTCAGATCTATTGATGCTGTTATGACCAAAAGAAATTCTGTCCTTACAACCCAATAACTGGGTCCAACCAAATTAAATTAAATCCTTTGAAAAAAGTAAGTAATGCATCTTGACAAATAAAGCCAAGAATATCACTGGAACACAACCAAACCAAAGAGATCTTCACACCAAAACAAATTCTCTTCACTTTATTTGACCTCAACACTCAGCACGCACACACAACTAGGAACATGAGAAAATAAGACAACATGTCTCCAGACATTCCTAAATCTCCCAAAGCAGATCCAAGGGACAACGATGGAGAGAAAATCAGGCACCAGACAGCTGAGCTACACAAGATGATTACAGAGGAAGCAAACTCAGCAGCTCCAAGACCACATAATCCCCAATAATGAAACTAAGAAATAAACTGACCAATGTGGTTATTGAAGAAATAAATACAAATTTTAAAAGGATGGAAAAAATTGTTCATAACACAAATGACAAATTTACCAAAGAAATAGACTCTGTGAAAAAAAATGCTGAACAAAAGTCTCAGAGATAAAGAATTTTATTGAATACATAAGCAGCGTAACTGACCAGTGTGAAACAAAGGTCTCAGAAATCAAATTTAATCATATTACAATATACTAATCATATAATGATATCACGATGTGATCATATTATGATTCACTAAAAGTTCTTAAAAATAATAAGAGAGCACCCCAATAACCATGAAATGGTACTAAAAGATTAACCTAAGCCTAAATGGAGAAAAATTGGAAGACAGCATACATGGAATACGACAGGCACAGTCAATCAAGAAAAGCAGATGAAGTTGAATTCACTATTCATCTCTTCTATAAGGGCAATACCTTTCTTCTCCTGCCCTTAATAATGACAATATGCTCGAACCCTGTCCAGGTTCTCAGGCCATGGACCTCTGACTGAGAATTACATCATCAACTTCTGTGCTTCTAAGGTTTTTGGACATGAACTAAGCTGTGTTGCTGATTTCCCTGGTTCTCCAGCTTGCAGACAGCCTATTATGTTGCTTCTTAGACTCTACAATTGCTTGAGCCAATCCCCCCAATAATTTGGCTCTTGTCTGTTCCTCTGACTCTTTCATTCCCTCTACCCTCTCTTTTACTGGTTTTGTCTGGAGAACCATGACTAATGCAACATCCTTCACCCCTGGCTAGCACTTCGAAGACCTGAGATGTTTGCCCATAGAGTAACCCAAATCTCCACCTTTAGAAAATCCGGGCCCTTAAGTTTTTTGTTTGTTTGTTTGTTTTGCCATGGTAAAAATATGGTTGTCACACTTTCCTGTACATCATTATGAAGTGATCTCAAGGAGTACCGTGGGTTTTAGGCACAGCTCTCATTGCCCCCATTATGGAACTATATCCCTACCTTCTATTGTGATGAGAGTTAAATGCATGTACTATCACAGTAAGTCTTTCCTTTTCCTGCTGATGTACTGACACAAGAAATTGCAACCTATACCTTACTTAGACAAGTGAGTTATTTGAAAACAGTTCAGCTACCATATCCTGCCAGAGAACTACCTTTGTGCCACACTGAATTTATAGAAGCCTAAGAAATAAATGCATAGGAGGATATAATAGGAGAACTTATGAGGACATAAGAAGAATGCTTAGACACATAAACCTGGTAATTTCTCAATATTCAAATAAGGAATCAGTCTCATTCCATTCAGAATTTCTGTCCAGGCCTCAGTTTGTCTGAATGGAAATGACTAGCTGAAAGAATTTCTTTGAAGTTGAAGATTATAGTAACCACACTGACCTACTTATTATATTTATTTGAGGTTCATTTGATCATGGTGAAGAGGCATAATAGCACCATTGACACTAAGTGTATTATTCGGGACTCATGTACTTCTGAAGCTTTCCACATTAAGGGTTGCAGTGGGGACCATCACAACAGATGGCTTTTTGTGTTGTGTCTATCAGCATGGCCCGCCTCCCATTGCTGTCGCAGATACAGTGCATGGTTCCACCCCCAATGCAGGCAGGTGGCACTGAGTACAAGTGACTGCTGCACAACTTGCACTGTGCCCCTGGGCAAATCTGGAAAGCATTCTATACACTTCTCAAATGTTCTAGACCAGTCAGGCTCCCATTTCCCAGAGTGTCAGCCTCGATCATTAATATTGTCCTTTGCTCCTTTCCTGTTTATCCCTCTAACTCCTTCACTCTTTATTCTTGGGATCACCTCCATGCACACACAGACAAAATCTGAAGCAGACTTCAGAAAAAGAAAAGTATCAGGAATAAAAGAGGCTTTTCATATTAGCAGAAAGGTCAGTGTTTTAAGAAGACATGATAGTCCTGAACATATTCCCTCCAAATAATAGAATGTCATCTATGTAAGGTGAAAACTGATGAGGCAGCAAAAAGAAATGGACAGATCTGTTTTAGAGTTGGTGATTTCAACGTCCCTTCTTTTGGTAATGAATAGAACAACCAGGCAGAGAACTCAAACGACATGGACGACCTGACCGAAGACTTAAGTCAACTTTATCTAAATGATAACTACAGGACACTCCGATCACGAGCAGCAGAATATACATTGCTTTCAAGCTTGTATGGACATTCACCAAGATAGATCATGTCCTAGGCTACAACACGAAACCCTGTAAGTTAAAAAAAAATCAAGGAAGCATATTCTTAGATCACAATAAAATTAAACTAGAAATAAACAGCAGGAATATAGCTGGGAAATTACAAAATAATTTGGAAATTGAAAAACACACTTCTAAAGAACACATGGTCAAATAAGTCTTACAAGCATTTTAAAAACTATTTTAGCCAAATTAACATAAAAATGCAGCTTAGCAAAATATGTGGGCTACCATAAAAGCAATGCTAAGATTTCATAGCACTAAGTGATTACAATAGAAAAGTAGAGCAATCTAAAATCAGTAATTTAAGCTTCCATTGAGGAAATCAGACAAATGAGAACAAGGTAAGTATAAGTAAAACAGAAAAAAATAGAAAAGATAAAATAATAGATGATATTAGAAACAGAAAAGCGCAGAATTTTAAAAAGCAAAATGTGATTCTTCAAAAAGATCAAGCTGACAATCCTGTAAGCAAGATAACCAAGAAAAAACAAAGAATATATAAATTACTAATGTTGGAAGTAAAAGAAAGTCCATCTCTACTGAACTGGGGTTATATTAAATGTATAATCTAGGAATTATTCTTGTAGCATTAATGGACATACTTTATGCCCACACCATTTGATTATTTGCTTGACTGTATTGATTCCCTGAAAGACACAAACTTACATGAGGACCAGCAGATAATCTGAAATAGGCCAATGTTTATTCTAGTAGTTGAATTAATCACTAATATCCTTCCAAAAAGACAAAACCAACTCCAGGTGGTTTCATTATTGGAATATATTAGATATATAAAGAAGAAATGATACCAATTCCTCACAATCTTTTACAAAATAGAAGTGAAGGGGATACTCTATACTCATTCTATGAAGCAAGCATTACTCTGTCACTAACACACATACAAAAACACAAACACACACATGATTAAGGCATCACAACAAGGAAAATTATAGACCAACATTTTCAACAAAATATTAGCAAGTAAAACCCTATCACATATAAAGTTACGTATAATAACCAAATGTGAATTGTTCCTGGCATGTAAGGCTGGTTCATAATTCCGAATTCAATCAGTGAATTCTACTATACCTATAGAATACAGAAGAAAAATCATATCGTATCAATGGATAAATAAAAAGCATTTGACAAAATCTAACATTTATACATGGTTTTGAAAGTTCCCAGTAAACTAGCAGTAGTGCCTTTCTCAGCTAGACAACGAGTATCTACAACAAACAAATGAAAAGCACAAACACCTATATACAGATAACATCATCTTTAATGGAGGAAAATGGAAGCTTTCTTCCTAAGTTTAGAAATAAGGGAAGCATAACTCTTCTCCCCATTCATACTGACATCACACTTAAGCCCAACTAGTGTACTAAAAGAAGAAATGAAAATAAAAAGTATACAAGTTGAAAAGGAAGAAATACAAGTGTCTTTGACACAAGCAAATAATTGTCTATGTAGAAAATCCCAAGTAATTTTTAAGAAGAAAATCTCATGGAACAAATGGGTGAAGATAGTATGGTTACAGGATACAAAGTTAAAATACAAAAATTAATCCTTCTGTACACCAGCAACAAGCAGCTGGCATTAAATTTTTATGTTACTACTTATAGTGCTATCAAAAAATAAAATATTCAGCCAGGGATTTAGCTCAGTGGTTCTGCCACTTGCTTCACAAGTGCAAGGTCCTGAGTTCAATCCCTGGTACCAAAAGATAAAAAATAAAATATTCAACTCAAAATGGATTGCAGACTTAAACTAAAAGCAAAACTATTAAATTTCTAGGCAAAAATGTAGGGAAAAATCTAGTGATCTTGAATTTGGCAGTTAGTAAAAGGAGTTATATGTGAAAACTATATTCTAATTTATGTTCAAGATTGTTTCCCACAAGAGTATAGGTTAATGATTTTTATACCATGAAATGTTAGAATTAAATAAGTGTGTGAATGGACCGTGGAAGGTGGGAGCCAGTTTTCTCAGAACTAAATGGGAGATTAACAAAGGAAAGAAGCTACAACGATCCATGTGTAATAGGTTAGATTTGGGCCATTAGTATGAACTCATGTTACTAAATAGAGACAACAGAAAGATGTGGACAAAAATATGTGTAGGTATTTGTATACACAAGAGGTAGTAAAGACACACATATTTCTTTGCCCTGTCGACCTGAAACGCATAGAGTAACCACACCCCAGCATCATTAGCACATTCAAGTGCCTAAACATTGGTTTGTAGTATCATGCTGCAATAAAAGATGCAAAGTTTCCTTGGGAAAAGGGCTGGTTCTAGAAGTGGAATGGGAAATATACAAGATGATCTTAGAGAATCTTGTGGTATCAGCAAGTAAGAAAATGCACCAAACAAAAATGAAAACGAACCAAACAAAAATGCACATGTACAAAAAGTCTCCCTTCACTGGAGGTATGCCAGAGACACAGAGGAATCAACTGGAAATGCCCCTGACAGCCAGAGCTAAACACCTGGAGCAACAAAACTAAAGACAGAAGTATGATCTTACAACCCGAATTATAAATAAATATCCCTGAGTTCAATCTGGTACCAGAAAATGGTTGAGTAAATCAGTGGAAGTGAAAAGAAGTCTTCCATGAAGAAAAATCCCAAGAGTGCATATAGATACTCTTTTCTCAAGGAGCTAGATCGTAATCCCCACTCTAATGGAGGATGGGAACAGAGAGGCTAGCATGAGAAACCTGCCTCAGACAGCCAATCGAGGTCAATGATTCTTCAGGTTGGTAGTGTGTGGCCTTCGTATAATGTGGTGAAAATGGTCCTTTTCCTCTGTGCTCTATCTCCCCTCAACCCATAACTCCAGTCTAATCAGGAGAAAAACATCAGATTTCTATATAAATGGATACTCTACAAAATACCTGACCAAGACTCTAAAACTATCAAGTAATGTAAAACATGGAAGATCAAGAACTGCTATAGCCAACCGGAACCTAAGAAGGTATGATGACTAAATACAATATGGGAACTTGGATGGTGTTGTGGTTTGTATAATACCACTTTCTTACTTTCAGTCTCGCAAAAATCATGTATGAAGGGCTTGATCTCCAATGCAGCCACATTCAGAGATAAACCACTGGATCATGAGGGCTTTAACTCTCTTAGTGGACGGATCCGCTGATGAGGTCATAGTGTGGTGGCATCACTGGGAGGTGTCACAAACAGGAAGTGGGGCCTACCTAGTTAAAGGCAGGAGATCATGGGAGCATGAGCTTGGGGACTAGGCCTAGTCCCCAGCTCCTTCCTCTCTGGCTGTCACTCTCCCTGCTTCCTGGATGCCATGAGGTGAACAGATTTCCTCCACCATACCCATTTTCCATGATATTAAACCCTGCCAAGTACAAACACAACCAATCATGGACTAAAAACTCTGAAACCATGAGCCAGAGTAAATCGTTTCTACTTTAAATTTTTTTTTCAAGTATTTAGGCACAGTAAAGAAAAGGGATCTTAGAACATCCAAAGAACATTAGGTTAAAAAAAAACTAAGAAAATGGGAATAAAGTATGTAAGATATGGACATTTATAAAACAATGTTTTAGTAGTATTATTTGGCTTATTACTCATGTCAAACACACCATTCTAAGGGAAGATGCCAACAATAGGAAGATCAGTGTGAGGTGTATGGGAATTCTGTGTATTGCCTTTGCAACTTTTTATAAATCTGGAGTGCTTCAAAAATAAATATTGTTGGTTTTTCTTGAGACAGGGTCTAGCTATGTAGCTTAGACTGGCCTTCACCTGACTGTGTAGTCCAGGCTGGCCTAGAACTCTCAACGATTCTCCTGCCTCAGCCTCCCAAGTGCTGGGATTACAGGTGTGCTTGGCATCAAAAGTAAAATTTTAAAATAAAAACATACACACTTCTTAAGGAAGAAAATTAGGGATGACAAACTGAGCAGGCAGCTACACAGGATGGGATGAAAGCAGAGGAGAAGAATGGGAGAGGAAACCCTGTTGTACGTTAAGCTCTTCTACTGCTTAGCTGTGTGACTCAACTTCTTGGAATCTCATAATAATAGACATAATAAAATTCATGAGATCAGGAACCCTGACTGTCTTGTTTATCATTGTACCCCCAGTGCCAAAAACAGTAGAATCACATTGCAAGTATTCAGCAACTACTGGTTGAGTGAGTGACTGATGGAAGGGAAAAAGAAAGGCCCCCCAGTCTGTCAGACACAGTGTTATGTACTCCCCACCCAACCCTCCAGGCACTATACCAAGTAACACGCAAAGACTTCTACCAGTACTACTACTACTACTACTACTACTACTACTACTACTACTACTACATGCAAAGACTACACAAAAGACTATTGCTTTCTTTCCCTTTCACAGCAGGGGCACTATGTTTGAGAGAATGCTTGCCTGTATGCAACTAGAAAGCAACAGAAGCGAGATCAAACCAAACTGCGTAACCACAGACACACTTAACCTGTGCCCTAAAACTCCTAATGCAGCAATAACATGGAAGGAATTTGCTCTTTATCAGTTGTTCTGTACTATACTGCTTCTGTGCCAGGGTGGATCACATTAGATGATTGGATTATTATTGGATTATTATTGGGTTATTGGATTATTAGATTATTGGATCTAGATATGAATCACATTAAATTATTTCCAGAGTCCTTTCTATGGTGACAATTGTAGGACTCAAAAATACAAAGGAATTCTCTCTCTGTAAGACTTTCCCTAGCATAGTTGTTTTTGTTTGCCACCTACCCCGGCCTAAACCATTTATCTCCATCTCAACTTTTCTTGGATAAAAGCACCTCATCCGTAATTTGTCTTTCTCTGGATCCTTTAAGGGAGACAAAGAGGCAAAGATAAATGCATGAACTCTGCATTCATTTTTTATGATAACAATATCTTGTCCTGACACACACAGGCCTGGGACTACTCAGGGCTTTAACTGAAAGAGTAATAAGGTGGGGCTGAGGAGTGGAGGGGTGAGAAGTAACAGAGCAGAGATCTTTCCCTTTAAACCCAAGGATGACAAAAAACAGCTCTACCCAGATAGCATCAGAAAAGTGCTACCTAAGTAAGATCTCTAGGTTGGAATTGCTGGATTTTGTTGTTGTTATTTTACCCTTAAGTTCAGACCTTATTGTAAGATAATGACTTTAGGGAAAGATAAAACTCAGGGAGAAAGTCAGATTGAGGAGGAGAAAGCTTTTATTCAAATTAAACATCTTTGCTGGTAAGGGAAAAAATACATAGGGCAGATGTCAATTGCTATTTTATAGCAATAACCTAATTGCTAAATTCTTCCATAAGCATAAAATAATTTTTAAGAGGAGAGAACAAGGATTCTTTCCCAGTCATCTTTGGTGTTTTGAAGTGAGCTGATGTTTTAGTAGAAAATTGAGCTTTCAATATGGTATCAAGATAAAAGCTTGCATCCTGCTCTATGTACTCTGAGTGCCATTTGAATGTTTTTAATGCTTTTACAGTTTTTAAAGCAATTGTGAACCCCACACATTTTTTCCCTGAGTAATAAAACTGGGGGAGATGTTTGCAAGTCATAATGTTCTATAAATGGTTCCAATTTTATGGTTGCACTATAAACTATATTAGGCAATCCAAAAGCCAGTTTGTTTCATTCACCGGTGCTTTCAGAGTCTATAAAATAGAGAGTTATGCCCCGTAAACAGGATACAAACAGTCATGGACTTACTCTGGGACAAGATCTACACGTGGACTTTTCAGAACATTTTGTGTCTCTTCAATTCCAGGCATTTAAAAATAAATGGTTAGTGGAATGAAGTCAAGGCTCCATTCCTCAAAGGCACTCAGTAGGCAAATAGCCTCTGATGTCACATTCCAACCAACCAACAAGGATGACTAAGGAGGGCCATATGGTGGAGGAGTAGATTAAGCATGTGACAATGGCCTTCTTCTCAGAAGGCAGTTCTGCTTTTGCGTGAGAACACTTCTTTACCCAGAATCTGGGGCTGCTTTGCAGAAATTCCTGAGCAGTGATAATAATAAGTATTATTCGTGCTATTGTTATTGCAATATTACAAAGACCAGGAAATATGCTAAGCACTACAGAGGAATTATTTATACTCTTCTCACAAGCTTTTAAGGGTTGCTAGACAGGGAAACTGAGGCCTGGGGAGGTTAACTCCTAGAATTACCTGATCCCAGGTAAAACAGCTGTGTCATTCTGTGTCTAGTGCCAAACCATTAGCCGCTCTATAGTTTTATTTCCAGATGAAATGTAATCCCTTTAATCTCAAGCAGATAATAAAATGTCTGGTATACGTTTTGTCTCTCACCATGAATTCAGTTTGGCCAACAGGAGGACACTGATAATGGACAGAGGCAGCCCCTTTACCAAGTGACCAGTGCGCCAGGCAGTTGTCTAGGCACCGTGCAAAGGGAAGTTAGTTTGTTCCTTACTACAGTACTCAACGGTACTCCTTTAGCCCCTGTTTTGCAGATGAGAAATCTGATGCCTAAGAAAATAAAGGTTTCCTGGATCACACGACTGCCAAGTGGCAGAACTGTGGCTTGAAATCCTCTCAGACCCCCTTTCTACTGCTCCTCAATGTCATTACCGTCTTCGCAGAGTAACAGGATGAGAAGCTTAAACTTCTCTCCAGGATATTCTAAAACCTAAGTCATAACACTTTGACTCCCGAATGTGCTGTGTATAGGATTACACGACAAGAGAGCCCTAGTGGGTCTGGTAAAAACCCTTGTCACTCTGATCAGCCTTTCTGACCAATCTGGAGGCCATAAAGGAAACTTTCTAAGGCTGTCTCGGTCAAATTTACCCTTTTTATTAAATCTCTATTGTTTGTTTGTTTAAAATACTGATTCAAAACACAAATCTCATCTTCCAAATCACCTATGAACAAATAGTCCATTTTCCTCCTTTGCCCTGCCCTTGTTGGCATTTGTTCTCTGCCTCCTTCCTTTCCCTCTTTCTCATAACACTGGAACAATAGCACCTACCCATGTCACAATCCATGTCTCAACAAAATAAAGGGATAACTCTGACAGCTTCACTTGGACCTTGGATCCAGCTTTGTTTGAAATGTGTTAATGAAGCTGGGCATGCTGGCACATGCCTGTAATCCCAGCACTCGGGAGGCTGAGGCAGGAGGATTGCTGTGAGCTCAAGACCAGCCTGGGCTACATAGTGAGTTCCAGGTCAGTCTCGACTACATAGTGAGTCCTGTCTCAAAAAAAAAAAAAAAAAAAAAAAAAAAAAAAAAAAAAAAAAAAGAAGAAGAAAAAAAGAAAAAGAAATAATGAGCTTTTCTGCTGTGTGAGCTTGAAAACTCCCCTTTTTTCCTACACTAATGTCATTTCAGATTTGTTGCTTGCAAGAAACATAGTCCTGAGCTGCCCCCATCACAATTTCAAGCCCAAGTCACAATTTCAACTGAAGGTTTCCATTATTCCCCATCTCGACCTACACCCCTTCCTTCAGGGGCCTCTTCAGTATTTCCAAGCTGTGAGCCCATGGGTGTGCATTTTTCCTAAAAAAGGATCATATTCACTGCATTTAACAAACTCTCTGAAATACTACCAATACAGACAGCACATTCACCTATTACCTACTTCAAGACCAAATCACCATAATTGCTTTCATTCTTCCTGGCATTGATGACCACAACCCTTGCACCAGTCTGCACCTTTAAATCTTCTATTGTTTTGAGGCTTAAGGACTGATGTATGGAGTGTGTTCATTATTGATAGCCATGAGTGTTAGGAGTGCTATATACTCCAACATAAGAAAAGCTGCCAAAGGAGGGGATAGTATAGTAAGAGTGTGTACATTTACTATGCAAAACAAAGACTAATAGATAAAAGTCATCAAAAGCAGGTGAAATTTTCTTTTAAAATACAGCAACTATATTTTTAGAAAGCTCCCCCAAGTTATTGAGACCCCTATAGCAATGCCCAAGATCCAAAGATTACGTATATGAAAGGACTCTCAGTGAACCTTCATGCTTGAGTTAATCAATGCTAAAGCACTACTCTTAGAATCAGTCCTCCACCCAGAAAGCAAAGTGATCTTTGCAAAATGCAAATCAGATTATTTTTCTCTGGCTTCCGATCTTTCATTTACTTTCCACCACACATCCAGAATAAAATCCAAAGTCTTCAACTTGGTCTATGAGGGCACATGTACCTGCCTGCTTCTCTTTCTGACCTATCTCCTACCAGAGGCAAAACCCAATAAACATTGTCTGCTTATGCTGCTTTAGAAAGCTCTTTCTTGCTTTGGGGCCTTTGCACTTACTCTTGTCTCTTCCAGGAAATCAACTCCCCACTTACCCATGTGGTTTACCACCTCTCCTCTTCACAGCTCTGTTCAGATGTCACCCCACAGAGAAGAGCTGCCTCTCCACACTATTTCATCCTTAGGCCCCTCCCATCTGCTTCATACAAATTTAGCCATTCTCTATCACCCCCTTACCTTGAATTTCCATTCTGTATGGCACATATTATATTATATATTTATCTTTAAGATCTGTTTTTCTGTTCCACTCACAGAAATGCAAGATCCGCAAAGAAAGGACAGTTGTTTTTTTATTACTGTCTCCCATGCCTTAGATGGGGTCATCTCATAGCAGGACGCCATGAACAGCTACCTGCTAGCTTCAGGTACAGTGGCTTCACAGCTCCCATTTCCATCCTCTTTCCCCCATACCTTTGGGAAAACACATCACTCTCCAATATCTCCCGGAGGATACAGATCACCACATCTTAAAGAAAGAAATAGCTACAGTTTGCATTTCCAGAGCATCAATATGTGGCAAATATTACATCCAGCCTTTCACCTATAGTACCTGATGGATTCTCAGAATGCTGCAAAGAAATTCATTATAGCTGTTCCATTTTAATGATGAGGAAACTAAGGTTTTAAACGGCCACATGTCCAAAAGCCTATGATATAAAAGAGTCAAAACTGAACTCTGGAGTCTGCTCTCTTTCATCTCCCCTTCAGTCGTAATGTGCTGGACAAACTTCCCAGAAGTGAAAAAAAAAAACAAAAAACAAGTAAAAACAATAGCAAAACAAGCTATTCCCAATGGTTTATGGTCTTGATATATTTTGCTTGGTTTTTAATGAAGGCATGCTAAAAGAGGTAAAAACAATATAAAATATTTCAACTGTGTTCACTTAAAGTCATCCCTGGAACATAGAGCACACATAGAAACCACAATGAACTTTAACAGTACTATTTACAAAGTGATAGTAGGACTATTAAGAAGAATGATAATTGCAATAGTTATGAAACACAAGAAAAATGTCACCTTCCTTTAATCCCATCCTCATACATCCCAGACCATATAGATGGCTTCATCTGGTGGTGGTGACTTGATGGGCCTGGATGCTGGGAGGCCCGAGCTAGGAGTTCCTCATTCTGCCTATACCTGCACTTGTGGTAGGCACTGCCAGGAAAGGGCAGAGTTTAACTAAGAAATCCACAGTACCTGGGAGAGCAGCCATTGAGTTTGAATTCCCATCCCTAGGCCTCCCACCTTAGTGCAACTGTACAAGTGCAATCTGGGGGCTCATGCACCAGGATAGGGAGATTTGCTCTTCTGCGTTCTCTCTTGCCCAGCCACATGAACAAGTACCAGTGAGCACAGCTGATTTTGGCTTTAGCCATTCCCAATTCTTTTCCTGTTGGGGAAATGCTGAAAGAATAATATTCTATAGTTTTCCTTCATCATTATTCATGGATTTCAGAATTTTCTTTTCATTTCTCTTTCTCATTTCCTTCTCAACTGAATTAGAAGTCCAAATGAGTGTCTGTGAGTGGGCAGGCTACACGCCACCTAAGAATAATCAGTCACAGAAATCACAGTGGAGCTCTATACCACTGGTTAAGGTGCCTGGTGACTTATAAACACTAGGACTTGACCTAACTGAAAAAGAGAACTATAGGGCAATCTCACTAATGAACATAGACGCAAAAATTTTTAATAAGATACTCACAAATAGAATGCAGGGGATCATTAAGATCATACATCCTGACCAAGTGGGATTCATCCCAGGGATGCAGAAATGGATCAACATATGCAAATCAATAAATGTAAGACACTATATTAATAGAGCCAAGGACAAAAACCATAGGATCATCTCAATAGATGCAGAAAAAGCATTTGACAAAATACAACACACATTTATGATAAAAAAAACTCCAAAAAATTGGAATAGATAGTCTCTACCTCAATCTGATAAAAGCCATCTATGTAAAACTAGCAGCCAATATCATACTAAATGGTCAAAAACTGAAATCCCTCACAATAATATCAGGAACAAGAAAAAGATGTCCACCACCACCACTCCTGTTCAATATAGTTTTGAAAAGATTAGCCACAGAAGTTAGACCAGAGAAAGAAATAAAAGAACTAAAGATAGGAAATGAAGAAGTCAAATTGTCATTATTTGCAGATGACATGATACTCTATTTATAAGACTCCAAGAACTCCACTAAAAGACTTCTAGACTTAATAACCAACTTCAGCAAAGAAGCTGGATACAAGATCAACACCAAAAAAAAAAAATCAATAGCTTTTCTGTAAATGAAACAGAGGCTAAGAGAGAAGTAGGACAAAGAATTCCTTTCACAGAAACATCCAAAAAATTGAAAGAATACCACCTAATGAAAGAAATCAAAGACCTCTACTCTGAAAACAACAGCATTCTGAAAAAAGAGATTGAAGTGGATATCAGAAAATAGGACATCCCTTGTTTCTGGGTAGGAAGAATCAATACAGTGAAAATGGCCATACTTCCAAAACTGCTGTATAGATTCCATGCAATCCCAATTGAAATCCCAGCATTATATTTCATAGACCTTGAGAAAACAAGCCAAAAATTCATTTGGAACAAGAGTAGACCTAGAATAGCAAAAGCAGTTCTAGGCAATAAAGACAAGGTAGGGGGTATCACAGTCCCCAACTTGAAACTATACTACAAAGCTACTGTGATTAAAAAAAAACAGCATGGTACTGGCAAAGAAACAGGCCTGAGGACCAGTGGAACAGAATAGAAGATGCCGATACAAGTCCAGACATACTCAGCCACCTCATTTTTGACAAAGGAGCCAAACAGAAGAAAGATAGCCTCTTTAATAAATGGTGCTGGAAAAACTGGGTTTCAACCTGTCAAAGATTAAAACTAGATCTAAATCTCTCACCATTCATTAAATTAAATCAAAATGGATTAAAGATCTAAATATTAAAACAGAAATACTAAACCAGCTGGAAAAGAGGTTAGGTAGAATTCTTGAAGACATTGGTGTAGGAAAACATTTTTATGAATAAAACCTCAGTTGCCTGTGAACTAGCACAAAAAAACAACAAGTGGGTTCTCTTCTTATTAAAAAGCTTCTTCACAGCAAGAGAAACAACCAATAATGTGAAGAGACAACCCATAATGTGGGAAAAACTTTTCAACAGCTCTTCCTCAGACAAAGATCTACTATCTAGAATATATAAAGAACTTCAAAGAATCAGACCTCCCAAATTTAAAGACCCAATCCTAAAATGGGCATCTGAAATGAACAGATATTTCTCAGACAAAGAAGTATAAATAGCAAATAAACATTTTTAAAAATGTTCAACATCACTGGTCATTTGGGAGATGCAAATGAAAACACTGAGATTCCATCTCACCCCAGAAAGAATGGCTGCCATCTTGAAATAAACCAATGACAAATGCTGGCAGGGATTTTGGGAAAGAGGAACATTTCTTTGCTGTTGGTGGGAGTGTAGGCTGGTGCAACCACTGTGGAAATCAGTATAAAAATATCTCAAAAGAACTAGGATTAGAGGTCCCATTTGACCCTGCTATTCCCCTGCTGGGTATTTTCTCAAAGAATTAAAAGAATCATACCACAGTGATATATGAGTACCCATGTTCATAGAAGCTCAATTCATGATAGCTAAAATTTAGAAACAGCCCAAGTGCCCATCAACAGGAAGCTGGATAAAGAAAATGTGTTTTTTTATATATAATGGAGTACTACTCAGCCATAAATAATGAGAAACTAGAGACATTTATAGCTAAATGGATGCACATTAAGGTGATACTCTTAAGTGAAACATAAGGCACATATGTATAAATACTGAATAGTTTCTCTAGTGAGAGAAACTGAAAGTGTAAATAGGGACTAAAAGATATAATAGATAATATGAAATAGGAAGAAAAGGTACAAAGAAAAAGGGAAATGAGGGGTAGGGGAAAAATAGATGAGAATGGAATTGACATGAGGAAAAGGAAAAATGGAAACAAACTCTTTGTAGATAGGGAGGGGTGGAGGGGTTGAAGGGAGGTCAGGGGAATGGGGAAAGAAAAAGAACTGAGATAGATTATGTAAACGTGCAAATTTCCAATGATTAATGTCACTACATTGTATGCCTTAAGTATTTCAGTAAAACTAATTAATAGAAAACCACTAGTGCTTTATTTTGCATATAGAGGATGAAAACAGTTTTATTTATTTCCTGCAGTAGTTTGAGGGTATAACGGAACAATGTAGATAAATATGCCTCTGGATTTAAAGTGAATTAGATATCATATAAAGGTTTATGAGTATTGGAGTGGGGTAAGAGGGTTGAGCCAGTACCTGACACGAGCAGAACTCATTGTCACGAGTGACTTGGTCTCTAAGACCACCTGTTCCCTACTATATGGTGGAGTTTATTCAGTCTACAAACAAACCTAAGAAATTAAAATTCTCACACCACCCATTTCAATAAATAAAATAATAAGATAACATAGGCTTCTTTTAGTGACTAACTAGACATGTAAAACTTTGAACTCTAAGGCATCTTGCAGCAAGTAAGTCCACGTCCCCACAGAAAGACTCTAAAATTTTCACCAAGAATATGCCTTTAAATCAGATTTTTACAGTAAAATAAATGTTGCTTTCAAAATTCATTTGATGAAATGGGTATACTAATCAAGAGAAAAGTGAAATAGCCAAGCGAATCAGACATTCCATCTTAGTCCAAGCAAGACCTGCCCAGAAGCAATGATAAGGTCTTGCCAGCAAGCCTGATGTTATCACTGGGGAAATAAAAATGTCTTGAGCCATGTTTTGACTCTCCTCATGGAAGAAAGTGTGCTGTACCCAGGAACGGATTCTAATGCAAGACTTTGGCCATCTGCTTGATTTTCAGAATCAAATTGCTCTAAAATTACATGGAGACAATCACATTTGGAGTTGCCGTCGCTCACTATTTTCAATTAGTGAAAGAGTAGACAATTTCAGCTGCTTGGAGTTCTCTGCTCAATAAAAGCAATTCACAGTTACATTATTGTTTTAATTGATCTTCATTCACTAGTGCCAAATGAAAGAAATAATTGGGCTCTAATTACTCTGGCATCTGAGTAAGTAGTAGTATAATTTTCCATTTGGCTCCAAACTATTCTCAATAATTAAGTCATGTCTCTCTTGCTATCTAATTTAAGAACCCAAAAGAAATGAAAGAGTGAAAAATTTTTTACAAAACTTAATCACAAGCCTTACTGACATGTGACTTCTCTCCTATATTGTAGCTTCATTTTGGTTTTAATCAGGACGGGGGCATAAGGCCAAGTTCGTGGGAAAGGAGAGTAAATGACACTCTGTGTAGAAGAAGAGGGCCCTCCGTTGCTTTTCTGAGATGGAAATTCAATACTTACAAATGTTTAATGCTAAGATGGACAGAAAAATAGATACCATCCCACGGCATGCCTGAGTGCTTGTGTTTTGATTAACATCAATTTGATTACAATCCAATCCCTTCAGAAACTGGATGAAGATGTAACAGGAATAATTACGATAGTTATTAACTTATATTTATATAACCCTTCATGGTTCTCAAAACACTTTGCCATACATTATCTCATAGGAACCAGAGAGGAAGCATAACTTCATGCTTAAGACGCCAGCCCAGGGGTCAAAAGGCCTGAGTTCTAATGTGGACCCATTCCCTAGTTTAGTACAACCTTAGGCAAAGTAGCTTGCTTCTCTGTGGCTCATTTTTGTCAACTATAAAAGGGTCATAGTACGAGCATCTCTTTCAAAAGGTTTCTGCAAAGGCCACATACATAACAATGCTTAGACCGCTGACCTATTCTAAGTTCTCAATAGATGGTAGCAAGTGGTTGAGTCAGAAAAATTATAAACCCCAAGTAAAATAATATGGTATAGAACAGAAGTTGACAAACTATGGCCCAGGAACCTAATTTGACCTGCTGCGTATTTTAATATGGCTCATGGGTTAAGGATGGTTGTATATTTATTTAATGATTGGGGGGGAAAAAGCAAAAGAATAAGATTAATTAGTGACATGTGCAAATGTCCTTAAGTAAAACACTATGGAAACATAGCTGTACCTCATCACTTATGTATTATCTATGGCTGGTTTCATGCTACAACAACAGAGCCAAATACTTGTAACAGAAATTGTATGTCCTAAAAAGCTGAAAATATTTACTATCCAGCCCTTTACACAAAAAGTCTGTAAACTCCTAGGTGTTAATTTTCGAAAGCAAGATTCCAAAGTGGTCCAGAAATCAATTCTCGATTGTAGGAAGAAGGAGAGGTAGTACTATGGATCCAAGCAGACCTACTTAGAGTTCTAGCTCCAATCAAGTACAACCTAGCTAACCTTGGAAAAGTTACTTAAACCCTTGGTACCCTCCTTATCTGGAAAAGTAACATTAATATTACTACTAATAATTAATTGTAATATCTCTCAAGATTGCTTTGAGGACTATAAAATAATGTAACGTATGAAATACGGAATGTTCAATAACTCTTCCGCAACTGTTCATTGTGTGATAACCTTACAGGACTAAGGTCAAGTACAAAGTTCAAGGTCAAGAAAGACTTAGAATCAGAAAATAAAGATCAAGTTCAGGAATTCGGGTCCACATCAAAGTTGAAGAGCGACAGAAGCTGAAGTTAGGAGGGACAGGAAAGAAACGTCCTTACATCACAGTCTGAGCCAGACTAAGGACAGAGAAAGAATTCACCTGATTTTCTAACAATGTGGCCTCCACCTAACCCTGCAGCTATTTCCCTACTCTGGTATATAGGTAGATTCACCTGCGTAGGTTATCCATGTCTATTCAACGGTGTAGTCTTGGTGGAGGGTGTAGAGCAGGATGGAGGTAGTATTTGGAAACTGTTAGGCTTATGGCAGCAATGGACATTCAAAGGTACTCAAGCAGTAAAGCCTTGGAAAAGGAGCTGAGATGGTCAGAACCCATTGAGGAAGTCGTGAGAATTCCTTAAAAAAGAATATACAGAGCAGGAAAATGAAAGCAGCCAATAACAGAACTTAGACAGACCTGATTAGCCTCTAAAAGTCATTCCTATTGTCTTGTTTCATTGCTTTCTACCACTGTAAAGTGTGGAAAGCCAAATGCTCGCTTAGCAGCCTTAGTTTCTGACCTCCAAGTTTTGGAGAGTCGTAGGTGACAGAAACCTATTCAAACTTTCCACTTACAAACAGAAATATATGATGAAGACACAAGACCATTTCCAGAAGGTGTCAGACTTTACTGTGAACTCTGCTGAGAGGCTGATGAGGCCCCATCAACAGAACTCTTCTTCAGTTGCCGGTGGTTCTGGCTGAGATCTAAAATGTCTCTGCAGTGCTTGCTGTGTGGAAAGTGAGGTTGTCAGCTGATGGGCTTTTGGGAAGTGATCAGACTGTGAAGGGTGGAACCTCATTTAATGGAGCAATCCACTGATGAATTCTCAGCTGAATGGGCTACTGGGAGTGGGTCCTAGTTGGAGGGCGTAGATCGTGGGGCTGTGGCCTTGGGAACTGTAACTTGCCTTTAGCCCTTTCCTCTTGAGCTCTCGCTTCTGTGTACTTCCTGGCTGTCATAAATGACATGGCTTTCCTTCACCATACCCTTCCACCATTTTGCTCTTGCCATGCCACAGAGGTAAACAATGGAACCAACTGCCCATGGAATAAAACCTCCAACACCCTGAGCCAAAATGAACTTTCCCTCCCATAAGGTGTTGTTGTCAGGTATTTTGTCACCTCGATGGGAAGCTGACTAACACACTGGGTCCTGGACCAATGAAGAAATAAGGCCACAGGGTTAACAAATAGAAAACCAACTGCCAACTTTTGTTGGCTCCTACATTCTCAGAGCCCAAGATAGTGTCCAATACACGGGCAAAATTCAGAATCTATTCATTATATTTGAATGAATTAATTAATCAATGTGGGAATAATGAAAATTTTGTCATCCCAGACAAGAAGTACGTTTTAATATCAAAGGATAAGGGACAACAGATTGACTTCCATGAACTAGTAGCAAAAGATGAGCACAGTAAAATCTCCTTACTCTATGGTCCTTTCCTGCCATAGAATGTATCAGAGATTTTAATAATATCTTTCTCTCTCAAAAAGTTATAAACTTCATAAGGGTAGAAGTTGTGCCTGTTTTAATAATTATCTAAGGCAATATCAACAAATGTTTTCTACAAAGGGCAAGGGAGTCATTTTTTCTTTCATTTTTTCAGGTTAAATGCCATCTGTCTTAACTCTTCAGGGAAACAAAGGGAGCCATAGACTACACACAATGAACAGACATAGCTGTATTTCAATAAACCTTATTGATAACAGCAGGAAGTGGGACATATCTAACCCACAGACCACTATCTGCTGACCCCTAGTATGACCCAGAGTTGGAGATTGCTAAACACTGGATGGATGAATAGTGTGCATCAAGCTTAATACCAGCTGAGGAAGATCTCACACGGCATCTCAACAAACAACAGCATCCATGAGTTCTTTTTCCTCATCCTTCTCTTCTAAACATTCCATCAGACCCTTAGGTTTGATAACTAAATCTCACGGTCAGTTAACAGCATGCAGAATCGAGGAAGGCAGACAGTTTGAAAAATATTGTGATTTTTAAAAGTTGTATGTGAGTGTAAGTGCCTGTAATCTCAGAATTTGGGAGACTGCGGCAGGAAGAATCCCAAATTCAAGGCCAGAATGGGGTACATAGCAAGTTCAAGGCTGAGCCTCCCAGTAAGACCCTGTCTAAGAGAAAAGGTTGAAGCTTCTAGTCTAGATTTAGAGCTTAAACAAAAATGATTTATCTAAATTAATGTGGCCCAAGTATGGAAAGCTACAGAAGGGGTTGTATGTGAACACTATTTGGGCTTTACATTCTAAAGGTCTGAATTAAAGTCCCTTTCTCTTACTTTCTAGCTGTGTGAGGTTGAGTAAGTTACTTATTGTAGCTGAGCCTCGAACCCCTGATCTGTAAAATGAAGGTAATGAGACCTTCCTTGCAATGGGGTTGTCAGGGTTAGATAATGTGTACAGATGCTTAACTCAACTCATTTGTGATAAACAAAGCATGCTCTGCAACTCTTATCTTTGTTAGTGCTTGTATTATTGCTTTTATTCTGTTCTGAAACCCTTTTTAAAAAATAGATTTGTTCTTCTCTCAAAGATCTGCAAAATGCCATTTGGCCCCAGCCAAGTTTCATGAAAAATTCAAGGCGTCCTTTCAATGTACACATTTCCTTTGCCATCACTACACAATGCAGAACATGTGTGCAGTTACAAAGGAGAAAACAAAGCTTTGTGGCATAAATTATTGATATGTTTTGGAGCATATGCAAAATGAGACATAGGGGAGGGAAATAAAGTGAATAAAGAAATGAATTTGAAAGAAACTCAATTTACAAGCACAATTAAACCCTTATGAAATGATCCTGGCCAAATACTGATAATTTAAACAGGCTGACTATAAATTAGGGGAAATTGAGTTCACTAAACTTATTTATTGGCAGGAGTGGAGAGGGGTGATTATTCTGAAGTCCTATCCCTCAAATTACTCTCTCAAAGAACTTGGCTTACCTTTAATATGAAAATAATGTTAATGTAATTTAGTGTATCTCATTGGAAAAAGGAAAGAATATTTGCTTTTTGGGTGTTTTGTAGGAGCAAGAAAACTACAAATTGTGATAATATGAGCCATCATTTGGTTAATCCTCCCCTGTTCTCTCTCTCTCTCTCTCTCTCTCTCTCTCTCTCTCTCTCTCACACACACACACACACACACACACATTTTACTGTTGTGATTAACAAGCTATGTTGCTTCTCTGGAGTGTTTCTAGTTATAGAATTTCTCAATTAGCATTGGCTCCTATGATGAGCATGATATGCAATCTTTATAAGAATTAAGTAACCTCTAAGTGTGTTCTCTTTTCCCTTCCAATTGCACATGTCATCCATCCTTGAAACAAGTTTCAAATGGAGCCTGAAAAATTGTTTCTCCCTAGGCAGACTTTTCTTTCAAGTTGGTAACAGGTGGATTGTGTTAAAATGAATGGATCTTCAAATAAAAACAGAATCACTAGATTTGCAGAATTTGAGATATCATCCATCTTCACTTGCTTCCACTTTTTTGGGAGGTCAATTTCCTATCATTCTTGGAGTCTTGGTAACAATACAGTGACATGCTTCTTTAAGATTTTCACCTGAACTTATAAGCAATAAGATTGCTTCCAATAAGAGTGGCTGTGTAGAAACTGGTGGAAAGAAACAAAATCTGGTCTCTGTAATTCCAGCTGCTCAGAACTCATGCACAAGAAGACTGTTTCACAACCATTCTGATGCATGTTAAGTTCCAATGACTTTAAGTGTTTTGATATATTTTTAATCTGCAAGATTTCTATGTACATCAAGTCCTTGACTACAGAATTTGTCATCTATCTGGATGCTTGTTGATGGGACCATCTTGCTCACAGACACAGAACCCATTATGTAAATGCCCATCAGAGCCAGCAGAAGGTAAATTAATGGTACAGATCAGATATTTCCACCTTAAACATGAAATAGTATTTACTTCTTGAAAGAAACAAATCCATTCCCATCCTCCTTGAAAAATGGAGTCATCTGTGTATTATTTTCACAGGTCTGAGTCATGGACACAAAGAAATACTTCCTTACTCTGCATAGAGGGCTTTTTCAAATGCAGTAACAAATGTAAGTTTGTGCTATGGTGTGGGAAAGGCAATGGAGAGAGGCAAAGGACAGCCTGAGAGGGAAGTGGCCTCACCCAGGACAGGTGCTGGCTGCTCAGCAACAAGGTAGATAAGAAAACCGGAAGGTTTGTGCAAGAGATGACAAATGGTTCCTTAGTGAGAACTGTACCTGATACCAAGAAAGCACTGAGAAAATATTAACTGTCGTTATGACTACTGTTGTTATCATTATTAGCTTTGAAAGGGTGGCTACTCATTACTTCTGTTATCTGTTATTTCTTTTTCTGCTTTTCTCTTGTGAAAATATGCCTCTCTTCTCTGCCCCAACATTCACAAGCTAAATCCCACATAGGCTTTAAGCTCAATTCAAGAATGCAACAGCTTTCTTCTGATCTATTCCATTTTCAGGGTAGAATTAGAATTCTCATTGCCCTTTGTGTAGTGGTGTCCAGGAGTAGCTTTGTGCCCACTCAAGAGTAGGAACCGTTGTCAGGTAGATTGCACACCTGTAATCCCAGATTCCAGGGAGGCTGAAGTAGGAAGAGTACAATCTGTCTCAAAATAAAAAATGATAAGGGCTAGGGTTGTAGTCCCATGTTCTGTGTTCATTCTCCGGTGCAAATATATATATGAGAAGGGAGGAAGAGAGAGATGGAGGAAGAGAAAGATGGATGAGGAAGAGGAGTGATGAGGACGAGGAAGGGGAGAAGGATGAGGAAGAGGAGGAGGCAGAGGAGGAAGAACATGGAGGAGAAAGTGAGAGGGGTGGGCAGGAGAACAAAAGATAGGAGAAGTGAGAAGAGAGTATCAACTGTAACATTTTAAAAAGCCAATTGATACACTATTAAAAATAAAATTACGTTTTCTGATTATTTTACATTTAAGTACTATCTGTTGTTATTGAGATTATGTACATGTATTCTATCTGCACTGGCAAAATGCTATGAAATGCTTGGCTATTATTTATCTCTTCCCAGCTCTCTTTGGCAACTTCTTATTGGTAGTTTGAAATTAGTTCTGATAGGAATACTTACATTGTGAAAATCACTAATTGCTGTAAATCAGGGCTTCCTCCCACCACACAATGCAGAGGCAGGTGTTAAATATTTACCTAAGCAGCACTGCTTGAATCTCATATTTTTCTTTTCTTGAATACTCATATTTTTTTAAAAAAACTACTCCTTTCTCAGAATACATTGTTTTCCTTTGAATTACTGATCATCACTTACAAGGCCTAAACTCCTTCTAGGCAGCAACTCTCTCTTGAGAACAGGGCAGATGTCTTTTTCACATTGCTGTTCTCCAAAGCATCAAGGACAGAATAGGTTAAATATTTACTTATCAAATGGAATTGATTAGAAGTCTAAGTCAGGTCTGCGAAGTGGGAAGATAGGTTCAAGCATCATATTTAAGCAAAATATAGTCCAGCCATCCCTCAATTTCTGAAGAGGATTGGCTCCAGGGCTCCTCCTTGAATACCAGAATCTGCCAAAATGTCTTTTATATAGTGGTGTATCATTTGCTTATAACCTATACACATTTCCTATAAACTTTAAGTCATATCTACATTACTCGCAGTATGTAATAGGAATGGATGCAATGTACATGGATGGATTGCATTATTTGAGGAAAAATAACAAGCAGAAGTTCTGTACATGTTCACTTCAGAAGAAAATCGTGTTGGGTAAAATGTCCCATGTGCAACTGACTGGCTGTGCAGATGCGGGGCACATAGATACAGAAGGTCAGCCACAGTGACCTCCATGTTTGTGGGCCAAAACAGCAGACAGAAAGTTGCCTACAGGGAGGCCAGCCATAAGCTTGGTCAAAGAAGGATGTACAGGAAGAGACGGGAGGGGGCAGGGGGGTGTTGCAGTCAACAGTGCTTCCAGATGGAAAATGGCAGAAGAATGAGAACCAACTTGGACCGGATCAGCGTGATGGGCCCTAGAAATATTAAAGCTCTGGTTTTCTTTTTCTCTTACATTGGGCTAAAGACATCCTTCAGAGAGGACTTTGGACATAAATCAGTGGTAGTGAGACAGCCTAGACGCACATTACTTCTTCCCCTTTTTCCCCTATGACAGCCAGAGAAGGGTGTAGTTTGGGCAACAGCTGTCACACCCCTTTCCCTGGCCCCTTTCATTTCTTGGCTCCCCATGGTCCTCTGAGGAGGGACTGGGACAGCTTGCCTCACTGTCCTGTCCACCCTCGGGTCATCTCGTGGCCTCCCTCAGGCTGCTCTGACAGGAAGTGTGGCTAGGCTGTAGGCCATGGTGCTCCTTCCGGACTTCTGATGGCCCAGTGCTGCTGCTACCTCTGAGGAAACAGTACAGAAACACTGCCTAACAGGGCAAAGGCCAGGGAAAGATTCGGACCTGTGATGGATATCCCACCCCACCCCCAAACCCCAGTAGGCTGTGATTCACACAGCTGGCTCTCCTGAAGATTCCCTGCTTTTGCCATTCCATTTGCCCAGAGATGTGACTCCTGTCAAACAGTTGGCTGAACTGCCACCATGATAGTGCATCTTCCTGAGCATACTGCACTCTCTAGTGCAGGTGTCTCCTTTGACTCAAGCAGGAAAATTGACCTTGCACTATTAGTAGACTTGGATCAAAAGACATGTGTAGACCGATTCAAACCAATCAACAAGCTTGAATATGAACAAATCACAGGCTTAAATTTGGACAAGTAAACAGCTTTACATATGGATGAATCATGGGCCCTCACCCTTCTGGGGTTGGTATAGGAAGGTCCTCTTGTGCAATGACACCCACCCCCAAACGTGGCACAGCATAGGTCCTGTTCAGATAAAACCACAGAGCTTCATATATACTGTAAATATACTTGGGATTCTTTTCCTGAGTAGTGTGGACAGAATGGTTGCTTTAGAAGACCTATCAACACTTGGAATTGTTAGTCCTGAAGAGCTCCAGAGACCAGCTGCCCAGGAAGATCAGTGACAGAGACCAGCAACCAGCAGTTTTGACCAAGAACATCAATCATTAACCACCACTGTCCTGCAGACAACAACAGCTAGAAGTGTCGACCAATGGTGTCTGGTATTAACTGGTGTCAACTGACAATATCAGGGCCCACAGACATAATATTAAGGACTGAGAGCCTTTAGCAGTCAAAGTGTGGAGCCACTACCAGAACTGCACTTTGAAGATTTGTGATTTCTATCTGAAATGAGCAAAAGAAATTGAACAAGAGAACCTTCAGCTGATTAGCAATAGCTGACTACATGCTTAGCAAGCACATGGCCCTTGATTCTATCCCCAGAAACATCACCCAAAAAAAGCTGGCCATAGTGCATGCCTGTAAGTAATCCTAACACTCTTGGAGACTGGGGCAGGAAGATGGCAAGTTCAAGTCCAGCTTAGGCAACTTAATGATTAGCAAGACACTGTCTCAAAATAAAATATCAAAAAAGTTCTGGAGATGTAGCTCAGTGTGAAGTTTCTGTACTGTAAAATAAGGGGGGAAAAAGAATTCCTCATTCATAAATCTCTATCCATGCTTTGAAGTTTCTTCTAACTCCTTGAAGTGATAGAGTTGAAAATGTATCAGAATAGGAGCTTTGATTATTCTTTTTTAATTTCAAACCCTCATATTCAGATGTCAACTAAAACCTTCTAGCCTTCCTAGACCTCTTTCTAAGGGGACCCAGCCTATGTAGAACCACTGTTGTCACCTAGCCATGTTTTCTACCATCTGAACTTGGGTTCAACTGATGGGCTCAGGAATGTGTGTCTGACCCACTAGGCTGGCCAGTGACAGCACTGCTCTTAGGGATTTCCTCTGAGAAACATGGAGAGCTTCAGCCAGATAGAACCGGCAGAAAGAGTCAGAGTGATGTAATGTGCTGCAGATTAGAAGTGGTGCCACAGCAAACAGAAGCTATGTTATAAAGCAGCAGGTTTTGGAAAAGCAAAAAAAGGCATTTAATAGATAAAACAAAGATGGAGACTGAGAAAAACAGTGATTTATCTGGGTCTTAGAGAATTTTTAGTTCTTTATAAAGCAGTTTTTATTACATAATTTTCAACACAGCAAATGCAAGCAATTCATCCAAGGTAAGCAGTTAGACTGCTTTACCCTAGGAAGCAGTTAGACTTCTTAGTCCCAGATGGGTGATTTTCCAAAATAGATACATTGTATATTTGCTGCCTCTCCCACTCCATGCCCAAGATAGACATGGCTGATTAAACCAAGAACATTTATTCTGTAACTTAAATTTAACTTCCAAACTTTTCTTGCCCTAAACTCTCAGAAGTTATTCTCTGTGATGGAATATATCGCTTCTATGTACATTTTTGCCATGAAGTCCATTATAAAACATTGTTTGATAATATTGATAATAAGTTTCCACCCAAAAGTTAAAAAAAAAAAATTCAGTGAAATTAGTCACCTAAAATCCAAATTAAATGTTCCGCAAATATACTTGACACATTTTAAACAGGATCTACTTATAATTTTGTCTAACTATATACAATTTGTAATCCTCTACTAAAAATACAAAAAACAAATTTAAAATAACTATTTTAGTTGGTGACGTGGAAAAAAATTAAAAGCCATTATTAAAATTGTGCTAGAAAATCATGCAAAGGGCCAAAGCATGAAAAAATTCAATTAATTCAGCAAATGTAGGCTTCAGAATGTAAGGCTTTTCTGATGACATAAAGGAGCAAAAATTCAAAATGTGAAAAAAAAAAATTTTAGCCTTGAGTGAGTTGCACAGGATACAATAGTAGATTAGTACTTGGGGTATATTTTGTGTTAAATGACTCCCAAATTTACTAAGAAATGTAAAACCACACCAAAAAAGCCAAAGTTGCTAGACATTTTTCAACTCTTTCTGTCTTTCAAGGAATTTAAGTTATAATGAACTATATAAGAATTTAAGTAGTAGTGGCTACTATGATGGTGCATGGTACTCTAGGTAGGTTAAGTAAAAAATCCAAAGTTAATGTAACTTGAAAGCAAGAAGATGATGCCTTTATTGCTTTACTCCACTGAAAGATTCATATTGAAAATATTTATGCTCATTTTTTAAAATATAATCTGTAAAAGCATAATCTAAAATCTATTTTGATGGAATGAAAATATATCCTAGCAATACATACTACATACATGCTAGTATTTATTTCCAGTTTAAAGAACCATTGATAATAATAGAAAGCAATGATTCTAATGATCTTATGTGATTTGCAACTCGTTTGTTGAGTCATGAAAGAACTTTATAAAGATTTAACTACAAGATTTTCTTAGAACAAAATTAATGTTTTCAGGAATTTAATCATCACAAATTTTAAATGGCAGAATTATTTATCCTTTGCACCCACATTACATTATATATGAATAAGCTGAATTTTGAGCAAAAGCTTATTTATGACTTTATAAGATAAGCATAAGAATTTATTTTAATATATAGACTTCTTAAACTGCCAGTCAGTAATGATGATTTTATACATTTTCTAATATGAGTCAATATGCAGAAAATATTCATTGTAATTGCCAGCATTGTAAAATTGGCGGTGAAAACTACAAGAAAAAATTGAAGGACACTTTGTTGATATGGGAAATATTTAGAATAGCTTTTCAACTTATATTATAGCCTTTTAAAATGATATTCACCATCCTGAATTGGCCCTAGAATGATGAATATATTTAATTTGAACATACACAGATATGAAACTGATATCATTATGTGTGGAAGTCAAATTGGTTCTATTAAAATAAATGAACTAGTTTTCTCAATACAGATGCAATGTTAAAGGATGATATATATTGTTATATACACATATATTTTCAATGCAGTTGTTGGAAAACTTTGGGTTTTCATACACTGGGTATAGGAATCTACTTTTTTAATTACAAATTTTTGAAATATAAGTTCAGATTAATAATTTCCCTTCACTAAAACTGTGCCTCAGAGGTAGAGCATTTGCCTCGAGCGAGGTTGTGAGTTTGATCCCCAACACCATTAAAAAAATCCAATAAAAATAGAGCATCCAAAGTGAGAACTGAGATATGCTTTCAACTATAAATATGTACAAATGTCCAAGACTTTGCCTGAAAAATGCATATAAACTATCTGATTATAATTTTTATATTGGTTGTATATTAATAGAATGGTGTAGGCATACTAAATGATAAACTGAAATGTATTATTAAAATTAATTTAACCTATTTCTTATTTTTTTAAACCTGGTTATTAAAAAGTCTTAAATTGCATATGTGATTGGTACCGTATTTCTGAGTCAACATGACTCTGGAGATAAGAGCTATAATAAAATTTTGTTGTGTTTACTGTCTCAGATTTTCTTACTTATTAAGATAATATTAAGCTACTAAAGTTTTATACTGTATTTCTATTTTTTTCCAGAGGAATCTGATCACACTTCAGCTTGAATATCTGGGATATTAATTTTACAACCTGAGCTGAAATGTGTTCTATCTACATTGACAATACAGAAATTAGTCTATAGCTAAAAAATAGATGTAGATGGTATCAAAATATTTTGAAAGCATTTTATTTTCTTTTAATTTTAACAAAACATACATAACATAAAATTTGTCACATTAATTCATTTTAATTATATGGCTCTGGGCATTATGTAACTTCCAACTGCTGAGTAACCAGTGTCACTATTAATCTACACAACTTTTACATCTTCTCAAACTATAATTCTAACACATAAAATGCTCAGTCTCATTTCCCTCTTTTCCAAACCCTGGCAACTTCCGTTCTAATTTCTGTCTTCATCTATGTGACCAGATTGAGTATCTCGTACAGTTAGAAAATTTTAATTGTAACTTTCAGTGATGTATTTCAAAGATTGAGCTCAAATCCCATTTCCTATGGAACATTGACTAAAAGAAAGGGGAAACTGTACTTTAGTATGTGCTTTATAGTAATCAATTTCTGTGACACTTCTTTTGCCTTTTTTTAAAGGGAAAATTAGATTTACATTTGGAAAAAATAGTAGCAGGTGTACAAGAATACATTAGGGTGATATTGAAATAACATAAACAAGCTTTTAAGAAAATCATTCTTAAGACCAATAATAACTCTGAAAATTATGTTTCTCTTTGGCCCCTTCCTCATTGGGGTAGCTTGATAGAAAAGGATAGCATTATTTAGTCAAAAATAAAATTACATGGCAACTCTACAAGTAACAGTACTGCAACTCAAATCATTCTGAGGATTAGCAGATGTTACCACTAAACCACATACGTCAGTGTTTTCTGTTAGAGAGAATGATAGGTGCGTGAATGGATAGACTAGATTAGGCTAAGTTTATGTAATGTATGTGTAGACGATAGGCTACAGTTATGTTTCTTTGTCCCATTTTTTTATTTCAAGAGAAAAGTCAAATATCTTTAAATGCATCAGCAACCAACTCATTTTGTGATTATGTGTTTTCTTGACTGTACAATAATTATTTACATCATCTGTGTCTGTAAACACTTGAATACATGTTTGTAGGTTTATAAACAACCCAAAGACAGGAAGACAATGGGCTAATGTGGGAGAAAATCAATAAACCTCTAATTAAGTTCTTCTGGACAAACATTTACTTTTGCCTTGAAGGCTCTCCTGAGGGTAAAGGAAAAAGTTTAATGTGGAAGAAAGTGAGATTGTAAGGGGGAAAATTCTAAAACCCTTAAATTAGCACACAAAAAAATCCTGTTAGGATATTGAAAACACAAGAAATGAAAGAAGTGGTTCCTGATAGTGACAAATGGCACAAGTAAGATAAGCTTTAGCATTTATTTGCCTGTTTGATATTTCAGAGATAACACAGAGGCTGGGTAACAAAGCAAGTTTAAGTAAATGCAAAAGAATTGAAATTATGCCATGGATATTATGAGATCCTAGTGCAATGAAACTAGAAATCAATGGCAAAAAAAAACACACAAAATATGCAAATGCATTGAAACTAAACAGTGTGCTCTTAAATAATCAATGGGTTACAGAAGAAATCAGAGAAGAAATAAGACAGTTTCTAGAACTAAACAATAATGACAGTATAACATACCAGAATTTATGGGACACAATGACAGTAATCCCTTCTACACGCTTGGTGGAAATGTAAGCTTGTACAACCACTACAGACATCAGTATGGAGATTCCTCAAAAAAACTAAAAATAGAAATTGTACTTGACCTAACTATACCCCTCTGGCTTTCTTCTCCAAAGAGTCAATGACATCATATTACAGTAATATGTGCATACACCACATTTATATAAGCACAATTCATAATAGCTAAATCTTGGAAGCAGCCTATATATCCATCAACAGATGAATGGATAAAGAAAATGTAGTATTTATACACAATGGAGTATTACACTGCCATCAAGAAAGATCAACCTGAGTCATTTATAGGAAAATGGATGCACTTTGAGACTATATTGTTAAGTGAAATAAATCAGACGCACAAATTTAAATATCGTATGGCTTCTCTTATATGAGAAATCCAAATTATACAGAGCAAAAGGAAAGTCAACTAATAGGAAGTCAGGAGATAGATCTTTCTTGAATGGAAAGGGGTCAAAAGGTGGAGGGCGGGGGAGAAGGGACAGGAAAGGAGGATGTAAAATGGAATGAAGATGTGTCATGTACATGTACCGACTCCACACAAGGAATGTAAACATTATGTAGTACAAATATGTACCCATAAAAAATAAATACATGAGAATAAAAACAAAAACAGGAACATGGAGGCTGGGGGAGGGTGGACTTTACTTGCTGAGACCATGGCCAGTGCTAGCTAGAGTTGTTTCTTCCATCCCACATGGCATCCAGTCCACATCTGGATTTGCAAAGCAAATGGCGCTTTCATTTATTTTCTTCTTCATAAATGCAGGAAGTATCTGCATATCCAAGGAAAATATTTATGTATTTTTAAGTGGATCCTAAGACCAACTGAATATACAAATTAAAACAAACAAATATATCTGCCCGCTAGCCAGCAGCTTTCTGAGGAATTGCTTTTAATTGACACATAAAAACAGACAGAAAGTGTTTATTATTAATGAAAGATAGTTTCATTTTATTTTGTTGTTTTATTTTTGAAGGCATTTATACTCTTTTGCCTTTCTGTACACTTCATCCAATGGCAATATTGCATCGCAAAGCACACCAAGGCAGGAGTGATGCAAAAGCTTAGCCCTGCATTTCAGTTATTTTGAAGGGAAAGTGTATGGGTGGGGAGGGAGCATTTTAGGAATCCATTTTCATTTCAACACAGGATTGCAGTCTTACTTGAGCAGTGTCAGCAGAGATTTGCAGGACTATTTTTCATTTGAGAATGGCCAATGCAGCTTTTTTTTCCATTTTAATGGAACAATCACAAAAGCCCACCATGGGGCCACCACAATAGAAGCTCATTATCTCAACACCATGTGAAGCCCTCAGCTCAATGACTGGAATAATCTTAAGAAATTAAAGAAAAATAACGGCACCTCAATAAACATGATTAAAGTCAGGAAAGATGGGGGTAAAATAAGCCTGAGTCTGAGGTTGGACATTTGAAGGGACTGTTGACTTTGTGGTGGTGAGAACACGAGGCTCTAGCGTCTACCTCACAGCCATGCTGATTAATTGGCTAATGTAAATTCCAAGGAGTCTCATTAGTTAAAGAAACAGCAGTAGATCATGTTAAGTTTAAAATTAATTATCGAACTTAATCATCAGTACCAACCATGAAATTCATCTTCGTAATACTTTCCAAGGGCCAAATAAAATATAAAAACGAAGAAACCATTATAAATATTTAAATGCCACCCATACTGATCTGTACAACAAATGGAGCTCTAAAAAGAACCGTTTAACTGTGTTTGAGCAATTTTCTTCTGCTGTTGTCTTTCGGCAATTTTGTACTCACATCCCAACGTCAGTGTTGGCCTCTTCACTCTGTGTGCATTCGTTGTCATCTAGGGCAAGACAAATGACAGCCATCAATAATTGCTGTCGTTGGTGGCTTTAGGCTCCAGCTGCCAGTTGGGTTCTTCCCCTGACCACATGTACAAAGTTCATTGCTGGATGACCTTGATCAGTCTGAAGCCTGCTCAGCAGACCTCTCATTGGGCCTGGCCATTAGACTCCTAGCCTCAAAGCTGCCACAGTCAGGACCAGGAATTTTATGTACAACTTATTGTTTTCACTAGGGTGGTTCTTTGTGCCTTCCTTTGAAGAAGAAGCCTCTGGCTTGCCGATGAAGTTTATCATATCAGCCTTTTTGTTAGGGTTTTGTTGTGATAATTGTTGTTTAATTTTAGTCTCTGCCTCCTGTATCAATGGTGCTGTTTCTAGGGCAGTGGGACCTCAGTTCATGAATGCTTTTCCTTGTGAACAGTTTGGTTCACAAACAGAAGCATTTGGCAAAATTTTGTTTCTGTTTGCAAACTGACCACGGCCATCCTTCCCACACAAACAAGAACGTGGCCGTCATTTTCAGAATCATGGAAAGGATTACGTTCGTGAGCCCTGAGGTACCACTGCACTTCTGTGGAACAGCAGAGTGGTCTTGGTGTAGTAACACCTGAGGGAGGCAAGGGAAAATTTTAAAATAGGAATGTCCCACAGCACATTTTTTCTGATTTTTCTACAAAGAAGTAAAATTTGTGGTGATTAAAAGAAGTTTCTCATGATATGTTTTTTAAATAAAAAAAGAGAAAAATGCCACAGAGGATTAAGGCAAAGATGCTGCAGACACAAACGCATACTTATTTGACACAGCAGTTGATTATGATTTGTCTCCCAGTTCCCTGAATCCTTCTGTTGTCTTGGCTCCCCTCTCCCATTTCCTGCTTTGCTGGACTATGTCTAATATGTAAGTCACTTTAGCATGTCCCTGAACATGATTTTTTAAAATACTACAGTAGTAAAAATATTCATAATAATTGTGATGTATTGAGCTCTTATCACATGTCCAGCCATGTGCTGGTGCTTGACTTATTAGGTGGGAACAAAATATATGGTTTAAAATTTTTTTGTAAATGATTACAGTTAAAGGCAAATTGCTATTGATCCCTTCAAAATACGCCCCCACATACACATTTTAAATGCACTTATCCTATTATTCTTTTTTTTTCTCATTGAGTTTATTGGTACATTTTAGGTATACAGTACAGTTACATTCATTATTGGGATCTTGTACCTTTACATGACAGGTCTTGGTTCTCATTTTTTCCCCTTGTCCCTACCCTCTCTTCACCCATTCTTGCGCCTTTTTGGAGCAGTTCTGGAAGTGCTCTTTCCTGAGTGTCTTTAGTTGTGCTGTACTGGCTTCCTCAATGTCCCTGAATAATTCTTGCCACTTTTTGGAGCAGTTCTGGAAGTGCTCTTTCCTGAGTGTCTTTAGTTGTGCTGTACTGGCTTCCTCAATGTCCCTGAATCAATTCAAAATGTTTTCTGCCATTTTGACTTCGGGGAAGAGCTAAAAATTGCATAGTGCCAGGTCTGTAGGGTAAAGTGAATGAGAACATACTGCAAAGGTTTTACAAGCCTACTTTTTGTCGGGTGGCCCTCGAAAAAAGTATTCACTATATTTTTTATCATACCTTGTAAGGGCAATCGGGCAAGTAGCAAGAATGATGGAATAAGTGCGCTCAAAGTGAGCAGGAGTATTTTGAGGGGATTAATGGAAATCAGTCTTTTTACTGTAATAATATTTAATATAAATATTCAGCATATATTTCTTTCTCACCCTGCAAACCAATACACTTTTCAGAGGGGTGCCATTGCATTGATTCTATAGATGAGCAAAATAAAGCTTAAGGAAGTTAAGAAACTCACTCTATGATCAAGGCTACAGCCAAACCCATGCCAGCTAAGTATTTAGGTCTGAATTTTTTCCTGTTCCAAGCAGCCCCTCCAAGTCAATATTTCTCACAGGACAGTCAATGGGCCACCTACCCTCAGATCACCTGAGAGCTTCTTACAAATATAGAGAGCCTTGCCTATGACCCAGAGAACCATATCCTCCATTGTTGGGGTCTACAATGCTATATATGTGTGGTGAGCATTTGCTTGTGTTTTAGCAAGTCTTGAGTGAATCCAATTTTTAAATCACTGCTACAAATAATCTGCTTTCCCTATTTGTTTTATTGAATGAATCCTTCCCTGATCCCATTTTTTTCTGGAGATATTTAGTTCCCCTGTTGTGTTAGTCAGCTTCCCATTATTCTAACAACATCGCTGAGATTATCAACTTATAAAGAGAAACATGGCTGGATCATAATTTTGGAGGATTAGGTCCATGGTAGGTTGTCCTTTAGCTTTTGAATTTGTGATGAGTCCATCATGACAGGAGAGCATGAGGAGGCAAAGTTGCTCATCTCATGGTGACTGGGAAGCAAAGAAGAAAAGAAAAAGGAGGAAGAGGAAAGAATAGGGCCCCAAGGACCAGAATATTGCACTAGGCCCCACCTATCAGCATTTCCACCACCTCCCAAAGCACCAGCCTAGGGACTCAACCAGTAATACATGGGCTGTTAAGGGACACCTCAGATCCACCTGTAGCCCCTGTCCTTCTTCTACGTTAGCTTGATGACAGGACAGATCCTAGCATGGGGTAGTGGGTTTTTAAGGCCAACAGGACGTGCAATTCAACCAAACACACAGTAAACAAAGTTAACTAATCTCATACAACAAAACCTAAGGCAGATCGTTTTCACATAGTGTATGCAACACAGGGACTTTAATGTTATGATACACACTTTGCATCTGCCTCCATGCATGGAAGATCATTTGTTATAGCTCATGTGACATTCTACAATGCAGCCCAGGGCTCCAAAGGTCATCAACAGAGTGGAAGAATGAACCAAAGGAGATGATGTAAATCAGGCCCCAAGATAAGAACCATGTCTAACCTGCAGGCTATTCATGAGATTGCAAGATCAGCGCCAAATTCCATAGATTATGTCAATCTTAAATACATTTTGAGATCCTGCCTCTACCACTACGTGAGCCTAGAGCCTATGTTTTCTTCCACCTCATTCTTACCTTGTCATCAAATTCCAGCCTACATATACTTTGCAAATACCAAGTCATGATGTCATGTGATTGAAACTGTATTCCGTTTGAATTAATTACACCATTTTACATATACTTCAATCTGATGGCTCACTCAGATATTGTAGGGAGATGTATGCAGGTTTTGATTACCTCTTCCCAGTAAAAAATAAGAAGGGGAGAATGCTGACTTTCCAAAATAATCATCTGGCTTGTGAAATCAGAAGAGAAAGATTTTCATCTGGCCCCAGGATGTTTAAAAAGTAGTACAGAGGGAAAATAAAAACATTGCCCTAATAAGGAATCTTACTCCAATATGATAAGCATGTCTTAATGAGATTAGAATCCACTCAAGTGCAAATAATAAATAGATGTGAAAGAAACAATATTGTCAGGTTTGTATTTTCTAATTAACATCCAAAACATAAAAACTCTGACAATCGTGTTCATGGCTGATGGAGGGGCATGTTAAGGTGAAGTCATCAGGTCTCTTTGTGTCTATCAAGAGGGAAATCCCACTTTCAAAGGCCTTCATTCAGGATTCATTTGCTGCAGCTAAGTAAACCTCACAACCCTCCCAAGTCCTGTGCTGGAGTGTACATGCTCCATCCCAAAATTGCCTCTGGTCACGACTAAGCACTGCTTATCTCAAGAAGGATTGAAACCAGAGCATTGTCAAAAAGCCCACCGGCTGTCAAAGAATACACGAATTTCCCTTTGAGCAGACCTTGGGAATAGGGAATTCTCAAAAGAGGAGAAAAATAGGAAAATAGGTGCTAAGGGTCAGCATTTGCCCCAAACTATCACTCTTGCATTCAGCCATTCACTCTGCCTCATTCCATTAGGGTTCTATTAGAATTATAATAATTTTCCTTGGAAGAGCAAAGGCTAGTTTAGTTAACAATGGCCTTTAATTACTTCTGAAATACCTCACTTCCTGCTCCAAGGATACCTAGGTTTAAAAAGCCCCAAAAATGTAATCTAATGAGTTTTGTTAAATCCAGAGAATGTTATTTGTTAAATGGAATAAAAAAGACATTTTTCTCTCCTAAAATATAAAATCATAATAAATGTTACTTTGAAAGATCAATGGCAAAGATATGAATATTGAAAGTGGGGTAGAAAATTTAAAAGTGAAAGATGATCCTGGGAGTATCAGAATATACATTAGACACCTGAGTTTACTGTGCATGGCTTAAAGTACACGAATGTATACTATTTGGAATGCTAAAACACATATATTTTGCTTCAATGTGGTGAAGTAAATCTAATTCCAGTTCAAAGAGCAGCAGTACCATGGAGTTTTGTTTGTCATCTACATAAACATGTAAAGTGGTGAAAGATATGCTCTCAGAAGGTATATATTATCAATATATTCTTCATAAAGTACAAGCACTCTGCATGGTTTTTGCAGAAAAAACTAAAATTACATAAATAACATTACTGTAAACCCCTAGTCAGTACTGTTCATGTAAATTCATTATTGTAACTATCTCCATGACCATGGCTATGTAGAAATATTGCATTGTTGACAATCAGATAATGTAAATTACATTTGCCCCGAATAGCACTGGTTACTGCTTTTGAAGCCAGCCAAGCTCAAACTTAAAAGCTGGATAACATGCCTGTTTGTCTGAGCCACTTGATAATGTCTACTTAAAATCTCAATTTTCTGAAATTATCAACAAGACTGATGCTAGTGGGAAACCCTCCATACTTGTAAATTACTTACATTTTCTTTCTCTGGGAAGGAACGCAGCATTATCTCACCCACAGAAATGAAACTAGAAAAAAGGATTTGGCACATGCAATAAAAATAGACACTTCCTTAAGTCATTTTTATCCATCACCACTTCAGCAGTAACTAAAGTAATACCTTTTATTTGTGTTGTAGTTCACTGCTGCAAAGGCCACACATGCCCTTTCTCTCATCATTTCAGTTAATCTCATAATCGTGAGTGTGCAGGTGAAGTTTTGCTAGAAGACAGAATCTAGATTTTCTCCAGAAGACAGCACTGTGTCATAGCAAATAAGAGTAAGTGCCATGGGGTATGGAAGCCAATCAGCTGTGTCCACGGGAGGAGGGGAATTCAAGAGCCAGCAGAAGCACCTATAGAAACAACTCAGTGGTCCTGGTTGATGAGAAGCTCAATTATAGCCGGTCCTTCATACGGCTGGTGAAATGTACATTTTCTCTTTTGGCCTTATCACTAGGGTCCAGAATGAGGACAGTGTCACCCATTCTAGCATAACTAGAATATTGAATTCCATTCCCATACTTGCTATAGACTCACTGTGCTTAATGCACGCAGGCACTATGCTAAATCCTTCATACATATCATCCTGTTTAAGCCTCAAGACAGCCAGTGAAGCAGTCACTATTATTATTATTCCCCACTAAAAAACAGTAGTGCAGTCAGAATATGCTCGCTGGCCTGCCCAATCAATATCCAGCCCATCTCTGTTTCTTTGGGCAATTACTTATCTACCTTTATGTACAGTCCTAAGTGAACATCAACCAAACTCCAGGCCAGAGGGTAGAAATGTAAATCAAACCAAACCCACAGCCTTACTCTTTAAAAAAAAAATGAATAATGCATGCATTAGTACAGAGTCACAAATAAATAGAGCTAGTATCACCCTAACAGTAGTGCTCTGAAAAGATGGACTTTCTGCTTTGGCCCCAAATTATTGTTTCGGACTCTTCCAAGGCCTGGATATTTTCTATTATATCTCTTACCCATCTCATCTATTTCTGATAGTGTATAGTAATACATGAGCATTATTGCATTTAATTTAGCCAGTTACAATCACTTATTACTCAAGAGCAACACATGACTTATATCAGGGACACTGTCATTAGTGCTGAAAACCATATTCAAATCTTGCAGGTTGACTCCAGAAACTTGACAATTAACTGCCACATTTGTCCAGCACTAGCCCTTGTGAGAAGGCAGTTAGCAAATTGAACTGAAAATTTCAAGATACAGAATTTTCTAATATATAGATGTATTTCTAATATAGAGACTGGCTAAGAGAGATGATGAGGGAAAAAATTCAGATCCTAAGACAGTCAGAAGCAAAAAGAGCTTGAGGACCAAAGCAGCACGGCCATCTCTGCAGATGGGGTGGTACCAGCTCCACTTACTTATTTCTTATAATGCTCCATTTGTGCAAAGGAAAAGGAGGCCAAGAGGGAAGAGGGTGGGAAACCATGTGAGGACTAGTAACAGAATGGGATGGTTTATGTGGGGGAAAGTTTGAAGTGGAAAAAAGTAAACGTCTTCAGGTAGTAGGAAGACAGTTATTTAGAAGACAGGATTAAAATGATATACATTCGCTTATTTATTCATTGTTTTCATAATACAATTTTTTAAAAAATTTGTCAAGCACTATGGCTGCAAAGTGAGTAAACATGAAACCCTTCTACTGATGGAGCTTGCAATCTGAGGGTCTGAGGGGTAATAGAAAATAAACATGTCAGGAAATGAGAAGCATTGTGAAGATCACCCGAGCTGGAAATGAAAAACATTAGTGATATTTTGGCCTGGGCAGCTAGTGAAGTCCTTCCTCCCTTGTGATGGTCACACTGGAGCAGAGACTTGTATAAAACGAAAGGACCTAACCATAGAGCTACCTGATGATGGGTGAATGGGGATACTTGAAACAGGGCCTTTGCAAAGTCAAACCTGACAAAGGAGAGAACGAAGTGCTTCTGGAAATGATGAGTTATCAACACAAGAGTGGAACATGGAAGCCAGATGATGTTTTGTGGGGGCTTCGTAAAGGGATTTGCTCACCAGTATGGGGAGAAACTGAGTGGTCTGAAACAGTGTTTCCAATCATGAAATTATGGCAGTGATGAGGTTCATGGAATTGATGAGGAACTCACTGTGTAGTACACTTCATACCTGAAGAAGAGAATTAAACTACAGTCAACCTGAATTTGAATTCTTTCAAAGTTGGGCAAATTGAGGCTGAGTGAATGTTTTATCAGTCTTAAAATTCACTCTTTAGCACTGACGAATAAGACAGTCCCTTTCCAAACTCAGCCCATCCTGCCAAAACCATGGGTTATGGTTGATTACTCTTTCCCTTTCCTTTCTTTTCCTTTGCTCAATATGAAACTGGAGAATTCTACACATCTGTGTAGTCTGGTAAGGTAGCAGTTTATAAAAAGCAATGGCTGTGATCGGAGTATCCTTCATCCCTTATGTTCACCAGCTCTGGAGGTACAGAGATTAGCGATGATAAAAGAAACCCAGAAGGTACAAACCAAGGGGAAAAATAAAAGCCCGGCTTGCTGAATTTTGTTTGTTTATTTGTTTGTTTGTTTTTTCAAGGGAAATGGATCCCAGAAATTTGATAAAGACCATTGCTTAGTCATTTTCTCATAGCAGAGACATAATGCCCAACACTCACAACTTACACAAGAAAAGGTTTCTTTTGGCTCGTGGCTACAGCCCCTGGTGTACTGGCTGTGAGGTGAAAATGTCATGGTGGAAGAGCCTCAGTGGAGAAAAACTACTCACATCATGGCAGCCAGAAGGCAGAGAAAGAAGAGAGGAGCAGAGGAGGGAGATACACTCTTTCAGGCCATGCCCCAGTGACCCGCTGTTAACTGGTCTCCACCTACTAAGGGCACACTCAGCTGCTGAATTCACCAGGGAACGAATCATTGATGAGTTTGGTGCCCCCATGACACAATCGCCTTCCAAAAGACCTGCCTCTGAACATGTGAGCTTCGGGGGACAGTTTAGATCCAAACCATAATAAGCATCCTAGGTTCTATAAGCAAAATTAAAGCTAATTGCCCATGTGTAGTGAGTGCAAAGATCCAAACTCCTTATTTCTCATTGATATGATCAGTTTTTGCAGAAGTACAGTTCCCTCACTAGGTACCGATGTCTTCTGCTCCCTTGGGAACAAACCTCAAGGCAGTACGTGCTGCCCATCCTTATAATGTTTATATCTCAGTATAGAAGAAAGCAAGGGGAAACATATGCAAGGATTCAATCTAGTAATTGCCGATCTTCCCTCACCTTGTCTCTGCTTATTTTTAAGAGTGGTGCATTTTCCTTGGCAAGACTATATAACCCCCATCCGTCTCCACTTGCCTACCCTCAGGAACTACCCCACCAATCTCCACTCTCCTGTCTCCTGTACATTTCACTCAGACTGCTCTAAACAGCTTTGTGTCCCTATGCGTGCCCAGGACTGTGCTAAAGCATGTAACAGAAAAGACACCTGTCCACTCCCACTGGACCCATGAGTTCTGGTGAGTGAAGAAGGGATTCCAACTTCAGTGTGTGAACTCTGTGATGTTCCTTCTACTACTTCATGCTAAGGCTGGGCACTCAGTGTCTGTGGAGCGTGCCATAGAAAAGCACTGCCAGGAACTTTTGGATATGCAAAAGGAGGCATAGATGTGAGTTGGGCATAAGAGGGAAGGGCTCACCCACCTGGCAGGAAAAAAACAGGATTTGGAAGCAGTTGGGTACTGGGAGAAGAGGTTGCTAATATTATCAGGTAGAAAGCTCCCCAGAGGAGAGTGGTAAGAATGAGGGAACGGGGATGTCAAATACTAGATCTGTAGTTGTATATGTCTGTGATAATTCAAAACTTTTGTAAAATTTCCTAATCTCCCACAACATTTTTACTTAATTTGTTTTATAGAAGAGCAGAAAAAGAAGTGCAGTTCAGGATAAAGATGGTGAAAAAGATGGCATTGCCCAAAGATAAGCCTGTACAGAGAGAATGAAGAAAAAGAGACCACAGTGGGGACTGGCCCACCACTGTGAGCAATTCCCAGTTTTCCTCAAATATACTTAAAAGAGAGGATATGAAAGTGGCAGACAGGTTTCATTACATGTGTTCTAACTCCCTTGGGTGTTCTACTTTCTATTCTATCCCCATAAATAGCACCTTTCCTCTCATGTATCATTTATGACTATGAATATTTGCTCATGCCACTGTACCAAGAATATCCTGCGTAGGATTACTTATTCATTCAACAAACATTCATTGCAGACTCTGGATTTGTTCTTGGTGAGCTCCTGATCTGGAAAACAAAGGGACAAAGAAAAGATATTTTAGCCAGGGATTTAGCTCAGAGATACCGCCACCTGTCTCACAAGCACAAGGACCCAAGTTTGATCCCCGGTAGTCACCCTCAAAAAGAAGAAACAAGAAAAGATATTTTATCTTCATCTTTATGTATCTAGAAGAAGGTGGGCTCACAATAAATACATGTTGAGAAGTCACATAAATATACCCAACAAGAAGACCCACTGGAAAGAAATAAGTCTAAGCTGTTGGATGATATTGGAACACAGTTGCTTCTGCTGTTTGGAATTATTTAGATAGTAGTGACTGCATGACACTCGTTGCATTGCACTGATCTGTGCATGATTTCTTAATGTCACTTTGATAATTCATGACATGAGAATGCATCTTCATTTCTTCTCCCAATATCACCCTCAAGAGCCCAGACAGACTACTTTCTACAAGCAATTTAGAAAATCTAAGACAGCATTGAAAATTAAAAATTAAAACCATTCATGGAATAGATGACCCAATGCTCCCAAATTATTCAAAATTCAATAAAGAAAATGAGACAGACTTTTCTCCCAGCTATTGTTATTTGGCTTCATCTGAAGAAGTTTTAACTTCCATTTTTAAAGAATTTTTTTCTAGTCTTGCTGGCTTAATCCCAAGATTCTAACATCTTTAAATATTATAAAATAGGTGAATGATGTGTGATCAGGAAGGCATGAAGAATGCAAGAAAAATATGGCAAATAGCAGAAAAAAAATGCTGAATAAGAAAACCACTAAAGTAGAAATACAGACCATTGTCCGTGCTCCCCAGGGGCTCCCCCAGTACAGATTCGTTCCAGTGACAGGATTGAGGGAAAATGGGTTATATCTCCACTTATGATCTGGTTTCCCAAACCTGGAACACTATTCAGGGTTCTTGGTTATAAACAACAGAAACCCCTGTGGTTAGGCGATTCACAGAAGAAATACATTGGAAGGATACCTGATACTTCATAGAATCAAAGAAGCCAAAGATTCAGCTCAAGCAGACACTAGCAGAAGGCACTGCCAAGTGAAGACCATTACCATGGGAGTGACCTACTCCGAGAGCTCCCCCAGGACCACAGTCACCACCACTGAAGCTGTTGCCACTGACGACTCCCTCCATGCACCTGACTTTCATGGTACGGAGCAAACCATATCTGCCTGATGCTATGCTTTTGTGTCACTTCACTGAGCCTCAGCATCAGTGATGATTGTGAATCCTTGTTTTTACTGCCAGAGAACAGGAAAGAGAATATGCCTTTTGCCCTCTTAGCTTTCATAGCAAGAGATGGACCCTGCTTTGCTTTCATCTTGGCATCCTCCAAAGTGGGATCTGTGCATCCAAATCTCATGCAGCAAATATCAGGGGTCCTTCTCTCAGGCCAGCAGACCAGGTTGTGTCTGAGGCAGGAAAAATATTGAGTCACAGAACCTTCTCTATAAAGAGGACTGGAGCATCATCCTCAGTAGCAGTCAGGATCACATAATTGAGAAGTCATGGTCAGTGGGTCAAAAGTGTGAGTGGGATATACTTTATGGCTGAATCCTAGAAACAGGTAACCAGTGATTACACCCATCTCTCCCATTTTTGGGCATTTCAGGTAGATTCTATCTAAAGGGTGGAGACAAGATACTCACAATTCCCTTGGCCCTCTAAAACCATGTGCCCTCTTCTCTGACTGTCAGCATAGCTCTTTCTCTTAGATCCCAAATTGTGGTGCACATACCATCAGTGATATGAGTAGAGCTTTTTAGGCGATTATTGGGAAAACTTTTCTTTCATGGCTCTGCATTTATTTTAATGACATTCAGAACTATGTAATGGAAAATCATGTAGTCCATGCTAGGCAGTGCTCCAAGTCCTTTGCACACATTAGCACCATTTAATCTTCACAACAACCTGAGGAAGCAATCATTATTATTATTACCCACATTTTACAAATGACGAAACTGAGGCCAGGAGATGCTAAGTCACACACTCAAGATCACAGGGGTAGAAAGGGAGGAACAAGGCTTCACATGTTGTAGGTCTGGCTCTGGAGTCATTGCTCTTTCTGTGCTGCGGTGAATATGTCTGCTGTGAGATGAGCCGCTACTGGAGCTGGATGAGCAAAGACTATGATCTTGCCTTTTTTTCTTTTTAATAAGTGTGAATGCCAATGGGAGTAGCAAAAGCCAGTACTTACATAGCACACAATGGATGCCAGGCACAGTTCCAAGAGGTGCACATGTAAGAAACTTTTAACAACTTGAAAGTGGCTTTCATTATCCATATGTCACAGAAGGAGAAACAGAGGCACTCTGAGAAATCAAGTTGCACTCTGGCCTAAGACTTGTGCTCTTGCCCAGGTATTGTGTCATCTCATTACACTGCCTGGGGATGGTTAGCTTTTGTTATCTGGAGCCTTCTGTTTCTGTTGCAACTATTGGACTCTACCGTTTCAATGCAAAAGTAGCCATAGACAAAACATAAGAGAATTGGGTATGCTTATGCTCCAGGAAAAATTCGTGGTGGTACAGATTTGTAATTCAGCATTGTGGAAGGCTGAGGAGGGAGGATTGCAAATTTGACCCCAGGCTTGGCAATTTAGCAGCTAAGCAAGACACTGTCTCAAAATAAAAAAATAAAAAGGGTTGAGTGTAAACGGTGAATAGAAAAAGGTCCTGGTTCAATCCCCAGTATCAAAACAAAAAGCAAAAACTCTTGTTTAAAAACATTAAAATTGAAATCCAAATTTTCTATAATTTCACATGAGACAGATTACAATACTCTTTTTGGTTCCTGTCAATTATTTAAATATGTAAAATCTATTCATACTTCAAGGACCATACAGAAACAAGAGGTAGGCAAGATTTGTCCACAGGTCCTAGTTTGCCAGCTCTTGGCCTAAGTCACATGACTACATCATCTGTGCCTACAAACTAGGGTTCTTCCCCCCAGCCATGAAGCTGCCACACAGGAAGAAGGTCTCACCCATGGCAGGGACAAACCAGAGGCCACAACAGTGACAGTTTCTTCTTGGCCTCTGACATCCTGGTGTCAGCTGGAGACAATCACAGAAGCTGGAGTATTCTGTGGATAGGGAAGAAAAGATACAAACTACACTAGGCCACAATAAAGCTTGTCCTCTAGGAAGGCTTTAAGTTGCAGCTAGGTAGAGGCAATTGTCAAAAGTAACACTTAAAATCCAAACATAAGTAATGCTCTGGGGTATGTTTTGTAAAATATCCTCACCATCACAGAAATACTACAAATTATTTCCAGAGTCATGATGAAAATAGATAGGTTTGAACCTTGGCTTGTATTTTCCCCTTTACTCCAAAGAAAATCAAACTATAAAAGCATGAATTTCCCCAAGAGGGCTCTTTGCCTATTCAGCCATGTCTTCTAAGGGGTTTGACATATTGAAAACTAGAAACCACTCAGGGTTGTAAAACCAGTGAACCTCTTTCCTTTATTTAACCTATTGCCCTTGAAAATTTACTTTTTTATGGTTTGCACGTGATCCAACCAAACCTGTTTCAGCTCTCCTTACACATGAGATATGTAGAGAAGCATTTCAAAGGGAAAGAGAAAGGCTGTATAAATACAAGGTGGTAGCAAACTCAAATCCCATCTTAAGTCATAATGATGAACTGTACTGCCAAGTACAATCGTCTGTTATTGAGGCAGGCATTTCTTGGTTTGTGCTCTGCACATCTTTCCTCTCCTCTTAATCTCTTTACCATACATGCACACACTAGTTCTTAGAACACAGCCATGCAGTTGTTTGTCAGTGTGTGCTCTTGGGCTACTTGAGAGGCTCTCTCTTCTGCGCACCTGCAAAAGAGCAGAAGTAAGGATGCACGGGAATGTAGGCAGCCCTGTTCTCCAAAGGCTCAGCAATCTGAGACTATCGACACTTCTGCTCTCTCTTCCTGGCCAGGACAACTCCAAGATATAAGCCACAGTGCATCCAGAGCTCCCCCCACATGATAGTTACCTCCAGACAGGTGCTGCATAATGTGGCAGCCCTGTTTGACCTCCTTCTCTGCCTGACTTCATGCTCCCACTCCTCTGCAAGTTTGTCCTTAGAACACTTCTCAAAAATTTTGTCTCACATAAATCCTCGTGGAAAGATCTGCTCCTGGGGATCAGTCTAAGTCACGGCATTAAAAGAAGCACCTTAAAGTTATGTCTTCCAACATAAAACACTCTATAAAAAAAACTCACAATTTTTTCATAGCTCCTAAGTATTTATCAAATTCTTCTAGAGCAGTGGTAGCGAACCTACGGCACCAGTATATCTGTCATTGAAAGCTCTAAAAGGTTTCCCATCCCTGTTCTAGATCATTGCCTACATACCTTCCCAACTAGTAAGACATCCTCAGTACAGGTGAGAAAGTAGGTTCTGAAGAAGTGAAAAACTTAGTTCACTCTGAGAGAACTGCTAGGGCAGGGGCCATAGTAGTAGCACTAACGTGACTAATCACCAAATTTTTATTGATGGATTGATGATCACTATTTAAAATTAACTTTTTATTAAATTAACTTGTAATAGAGTATTTTCTCAGATAATCCATTTATGGAAAAGGGAAATACTAGATGTTAGAATCATTCATTTGTACCACCAATATTTACTGATTACCTATCACCTTTCAAGCACTGTACTCATGATACAAATATGACATTGGGCTGTGGAACTTTTACCAGAAGTACAAAGGATGGAAAAGAAGCAAACTTAAACTGGGCGTGGTGGTGCACCTGGGAGGCTGAGGCAGGAGGTTTACCACAAGTTCCAGGCCAGCCTGGCCTACATGGTGAGTTCAAGGACAGCCTGAACTACAAGGAGAGACCCTATTTCAAAAAAAAAAAAAAAAGTTGAAATTGCAATGGTGATAATTGCTATGAATGAAATATACAAGGAACCCAGAAAGATAAACTGAGACAGATCTTCTTTAGATAAAAGGATAGGAAAGGCCTCTCCAAGAAGTTAGCAATTAAATTTAGAATTAAAAATGTGCAAGGATTGGTGAAAATGTGTAAATTCTTGGAGAAAATGTGCTCAAGGAAAGAGGACCTTTTGCCTAACCTTCATTTAGAAAGGTGAAATCCAGACATTAGGTTTTATTGTTGGTTATAGAATTAAACTTTGTAAACAGAGAAAATGATGGCATGTGTAGGAGGATTTCAGGGCCACCTATAGTTACTGAGACAAAAATACCTTCCACTCTATAGGCCTGGCCCTTTGACTTCAATTTGCAGCATTTGTCCCTTCCTTTAAAGATCCTCTAAGCTCAGATGCTTTACTTTATCCCCAAGTCTGTTGTTAACAGAGAAAGAAAGGTGTTAATTAGCTTATGTTCAGCCTCAGCCAGCCTGCTAGACTGACTCTTCATAAACCCTCTCCATGGTGGGAGACGTGAATGGCCCGCAGCCAAATGTCATAGTGGTGGCCACAAGTGGGAGGCCTCCGTTTGATTCTGTTTTGCTATTCAGTCCCCGTGTGACCTGTAACAATTCACTCCTCTCTCTCTGAACTTCTGTTTCCTCCTCTATCTCTGGTGAGAAAAACAAATACACTTTCTTTTAGTCTCTTAAGGGTTATGAACAGAGGAAGTTTATTTCTCGCTCTTCTGTGAGAGAAAGGCCTACTATCAAGGCACCAGTAGATTCGGGACCGAGTGAAGACCTGTTTCCTGGTTCATAGATGGACCCTTATGACCTCACGTGATGGAAGGCCTAGCTGGCTCTCAGGGGGCCTCTTTTATAAGGGCACCAATCCTATTCATAAGACCTGCACCTTCATAATTTAATCACCACCCAGGGGCTGACCTCCTAGTACCATCACTTTAGGAGATTAGGGATTAGGGTTTCAACATTTGAAGTCTGAGGGACACATACACTCAGATCATAGCTCACTTGCAGATTGCTTTAAGGAATCAGAAATAATGTATATAAAGAAAAGCCTGCCCCAGTGTCACACTCTGTGAATTTGGTTTTAGCAGTGACAGTAACAGTAGCAAAAATTTTAGAGTTAGAGTGGTTGTAGTAGAAACTGTCATTGCACTAGTAAAAATCATACTAGTGAGCACTGACATTATTGTTAGTGTGGGCCCTGTCTATATCTCCTCATTTCCCAACAAATTAGGTCCTGAAGGGTAAAAGTAACTCAAATCACCTGAAATACCAGTTGCCTCCCATCGCTACTGTGAAGTGACTTGAGGTTTGGAACGTTTCCAGAAGGTTCTACGGCAATATAATGCAAGCCACATCTACAAGGTAAAATGTTCTAAAAGCAAAAAAGGTGAAATTCATTTTAATAATAATTTTCTTTAACCTAATGCATTTTAAAATGTTACGATTTTAAAATGTAATCGGTATAAATTTTGGTGAGAAATTTTACTTCTTTTTCTTATCTTCAAAATGCATTTTGTACTTTATCCATAATAACATGTCTCATTTCAAACTAGACACATTTCAAGTGGGCTGTTGCCCACCATTTTCAGTAGTATAGTTTGAATAATGACAATGTATTCCAGTGGCCCCAAAATATACTATCAGGATAGTTCATAGGGAAAATTTCCATGTTCCCAACCCCTTAGAGGAAAATAACTGCAATTATTTGAAACACAATAAAAGGATCAAAAGAATTTAAAACTGGCTGTGTAAACTGTGAACATAAGAAACAATTCTATTTGTTGTCTAATAGTGGGAAAGTTTGTGTTTCTTTCCTCCAATATGATATATAAACAGTGGAGGCACATACCTATAATCCCAATGCTCTGGGAAGCTGAGGCAGGAGGATCACAAGTTTAAGCCCAGTCTGTATGACTTAGCAAGATTTTGTTTCAAAATATTTAAAACTGTTGAGGCTGTAGCTCAGTGAAAAGCCCTAGGTTCAATCCCCAGTACTGAACAAAAAACAAAGATAAATCAACAAACAAATTCTTGGAGTCCTTTAGCATAACTTAGCTGAAATTCAGCCTTAAATCTCACTTCTTTATCTCATTCAAGAATCCATTCCAATATCATCCTCTCAGAGAAGCCTCCCCCTACTCTCACACCTTTGCATGATTAGAAGCACAACTTTCCCCATCACTTGTGATTTTAGTCTTGCGGGTTCTTTCTTGGTAAGTGACTAAAGACCCTGCAACCCAGAAACCTCTGCTTTCACTTCCTGGCAATCTGGCAGGGGCTGTGCATCACCAACGCACCAATCATGCAATTCTACTCCATGTTCCCTCTTTTTCTTCCCACTTACTTTTTCCACCTGACTCAAATTCTTAGAAGAATTTGGTTGGAGGAAGCAGTCTCAAGATGTAGGCTGGGCATTACTGATGGTCCTGGGCCTTACAAAGTTGCAAAAGGACTCCTCGTATGTTTCCCAGCCCTCACTGCTCTACCTAATGTACCATGCTGTTGCCTCAGTTTCCACAGCTGCAAGGTGACAGTGTTAGACAGAGCCAATGACTGTCGGCATTTTTCATGAGTACTCAACCCACATTAAAAAACAATTCGAGGTAAAAATTAATGTAGTTATATGATGCTTTTAACAAAACCCGTCAAAATCAATCCAAGATCCCAGAGGTAACCATTTAATGCCAAGAAACTATGTCTGCATGTTAGAATTGCCCAGTTGAACAAAATACAATAAAGAACCATAGCACAAATCCAACAGTTTCTCATTCAGTGAATATGGAATAGTTTCTGTGACAACATCACATGAAGCTACTAGGATGATTCAAATGTTTAACCAACATGGCAAACAAATGCTAGAAGTAAATCTTTTACCATTTTAGGCCAATTTTCTCAAACTTTAACACCCACATCTGAGTCACTAGGGTCTTATTAAATCCTAGGCTCTTGATTAGATACATCTGGGATAAGGCTTCACCTTCTGCATTTTCAACAAGCTCTAGGGAAGCTTGGTGCTCATGCTATTCTGAGGGCTCACACTCGGAGTCCTGAGGGTGTGAGGGAACTGGGTCAGTTTCTATTCCCACAAAACATCTTCAGGCCTTGTATATTTTGGATTTACTTCCCAGAATGCCCCTATTCTTTTTGTCTTTCAAAAATTTAAGTAGCATTAACTCTTCCAGAATATTCACTACAATGTATCATTTTGTTCATATAATGTATCATTTTTTCAACAATGTATACAGCCCTTCGACTCCAAATTAAAATGCATATTTAATATCATTTCTTCTGTTTATCTCTGAACGTTATCTTCTATTGCATTTGTTGCTACTTTTCTCCAGGAGCTGAAGTTGGACATATTTTGTATCCTTTCCTATCTCCTACATCTGCCATCTTTTCTACAATTATTTTTATCACTAGTTTTTCATTTTATTAGTGATATATTAGTGATTTTTCATTATATTAGTGATATTTTTATAACACTACTGGTTTTCATTTAACTGGCAGAATTTTTCAAGGCTACTGCCAGTTTAGAGCTATAACATTTTTCTATCTAATATTTATTTATTTCACTGGGATTTTTTAACTTTTCATTTCTTTTCATCTCCTATTGTCTGATAGACTCATCTTTGAATCTTTTTATCTCTGATTTGAGATGTTTTCTTAATGAGAAATTAACTTTCCCATTGCTAGGATGCAATACCCAATATCCACAACTTAAAGGAGGAAAGGTTTAATTTGGATTCTGTTTTAAGGGGATTCAGTCCCTGTCAGCTGGTACCAAAGCAGAAGCTTCATGCAGAGGGGCATGGCGGAGCTGAGCTGCTTAGTTCATGGTGTCTAGGAAGCAGAGCAGGGGAGCTGTACCAGTGAGCAAGGGGCATGCGCCAGTTACAGTCCCCAAGGTGTGGCTCCATGACCACCCTGATATGCCCAGAAGTGTGTTCCACCACTCCCCCAGTCAGCTTCCAAGTCAATCAAGCCAACACAAGATTAGTCACACTATGTTGTATATAATGCATTTGAAATAGTTTCTGTCATATTTTGTATATTTCTACTTGCATTATCCCTTTCAATGTATGTGATAGTGATAGGGTGAAATAGATAAGGAATATATACAATTTTGTTGCTTATTTTTAGTGTTTTCCACTTTTTATGCATCATTTACATGTTGATCCTTATAACTTTATTTGAAAAGACATATAGCCTACTGAAGGCAGTGAGGAGTATTGTGTTAATAACTGAAGTAGTAGAGCAATCTGGAGCCTCATGTGGTCTATTATACTATCTGACCAAATCTGTAATCTCCTGTTTCCTGGAGACACATCTCCTTTATATTTGGCAACCTCATTTTTACCATGAAAAGGAAGGAGTCCACACTGAGGGGATAGATGTGTGCAAACTACCAGAGCTTAGTAGTCAGGAGTGAAACTGAGGAGAATCTCATGCAAAGAAACTCTGGATTGAAGAAATAGATAAACACAATTAAACCAATGTACTTCATCAGCACTGTAAAAGAATGTATATTTTGGTGCACACACTAGCATCTGCAAACATTTCACAACAGGCCTGTGTAAGGGTAACACATGTCACTTATTCTGTCTGTAGAAATTGTCTTGTCTGTATATGGCTCCCCACATCTTCTTTTTCATTCCATTCTATTTATAAGGTGCTCACTATGTAGTCTTGTGGAGTTTGGTGGCGTGATGAGACAGATAAAAATAAGTAAACCAATAAATAGACAGTTTGGAAGGAAATGAGCAGTGAAAATGACCTATACGTAAAGATGGCCTCGTACTCAAGCTGGAAATGAAGGACCAATGGCAAGAGCCCTGTGAAATCTTGGAGAAAGGGACAATGTGCTAAGCAAATGAAACAACATCAAGAGCTTAGCTTACCCCAGAGTGGTCTGCATATGTTCTAGAAAACCATAGATAGCTCTTGAGACTGGTGTAAGTGGTTTGGTAAAAAATAACATCTGAGATGCAAATAACAGTCAGAGCATACAAAGCAAGGAGCTCATTCTGCATCCCTTGTGAGGTGAAATGTTGCAATGCTGCAGTGTAGAGAATGAGCTGGACGATGGACTGTAAAAGTCTTGAGGTACCCTCATAATCCTGACAGGGTCAGTGATCCTCAGACGGGGTAAAGACAGTAGAGGTAGAGGGAAGTCTGCAGAGTTGAGTTGTATTCCAGTAGAGCACACAGGACATTCTGAAAGTGTGAAGGTGAGAGATGAAGGAGAGGGAGGGAAGTAGGCAATCACTCTCATTTCTGGCTTGAACAGTTCAGTAGAAGACAATGGCCTTTTCAATACAGCAGTGACAAAGCAAAGAATACATTTCAGACTTTTTTGAATATCCTGATGTGATGTGAATTTTAAGTGTCAACTTGAGTGGATTAAGGGATACCCAGATCGCTGGTAAAATATTATTTCAGAGTGGGTCTTGACAGTGTTTCTGGAGGAGACTGGTATTTGAATCGGTTGGCTGGATAAAGAAAACCTGTCTCACCAGTGTGGGAGGTATCACCCAATCCATGGAGGGTCTGGGTTGAACAAAGAGAGTAAGGGCAAATTTTCTCTCTTCCAGAGCTGGACCCCACAGTGGCCCTTCAGGTCTACAGGCCTTCGAGCTCAGACCTTGAATCATACTCTGAAGTTCCCTGGTTTTCCACCTTGTAGGTTATGTACCTTGGGGTTGCTTGGTCTCCATAACTGCATAACCCAATTTCCATAGTAAGTCTTCACTTATCTCCTACATGTATGTATAAGGCATGATCTCCTATTAGTTCTGTTTCTCTGAACATCTCTAACTAATATGCCGGTGAACATATTAGGAAATAATTTAAATAGACTGCAGCTCCAAGGAAAAATCTGGGCAGCACATATAAATTTTGGATTCATTACAGTACAAAAGATATTTTAAAATCATCTTAATGAGGCAATATAGAAAAAGGAAAGAAAAGAGTCTGGTGATACTTAGCAGTTCTAAGACTCTCCATGGCCAACATGTTAAAAATCCTTACAGTGGGTTATATTAGCCTTATTTTAATCAACTCATTTATTCATCCATTACAAAAATTCCAATCAAGTTATATTAGGTCAAAAAAATCCAATGATTCACATGCCGTTAAGGTCAAAGTCCATATGCCTTCAGGCACAGGTGGGTGCAGAAGACCATATATGTCACCAGGACTCAGTCATTCATCATAACTTGACTCTGTTTTCCTGTTTTGGCTTTATTCCAGGTCAACTCTCTCTACTTGCTGCCCAACTGGGCCAAATTTGCATTCTTCTATTAACAAACTCAGCATTAAAGAGAACTTCTCCTTTCTAATTGTTCTACCCAGTTTCATTGATACTTTCTGATTGCATTACCTGGGATTGTGTATCTAATTTTGTACAAATCCTGTGCCCAGAATATGCTGATTGGCCAGGCCTGGGTCCCTTGCCCATGTCTGGATTCAGGAGATGTGAACAGTGACTTGGTCTGAAATCATGGAACATGTAATACCTCAAAGAGAAAAATCAGAGTCTCTTCCAAAGGAAATGAATATCGATGCCAGGCTAGGAAAAGCAACAGTCATGCATGGAGATCAAGTCTACCTCTAAAATACACTGGCTGCTTTTAAGCATCTGAAATTATCATCTGTCCCACCAGACAGCATAGAAGTTGTCTTACTTCCAGTGGGAAGCCATGACATGCCAGTTTCCAGAGGTGGCTGTGAGCATGGACGGGGAGGAGGTTATTACAGAATGACCCCAATTATGAAGTCCAATTTTGAGTAAAGAGGTCAAATTTCTGCCTTCAAAACAGCAAGAAGATAGGTGAGTAAATGTAAGGGATGGGTGGCTATTTATGGAGGAGGCCAGGCTCAGGATTTTAAACACCAAGCGGTGACATTTTATGGTATTTTGATATCTCAGAGCTACCTTGTTTACTTTTTATTACCCCTCACAAAAAATGACTAAGAATTCTAACACATTTGGGGACCTGAATGCTAAAGCAGGAAACTTTGAGTATGAGTACAATAATTTTTGTGTTTTCATATGAATTTTAGGACTTTTTTTTTTAGTTCTATGAAGAATTCCTTGGTATTCTTATGGGGGAATTTCATGGAATCTATAGATCACTTTGGAATAGTATGGCCATTTTAACAATATTTATTTCCCCAGTTCATGACCATGGGAGGCCTTTCCACCTTCTAGTGACTTCTTCAATTTATTTATTTTATTATTTCTATTGTACAGGTCTTTCACATGCTTAGTTTTAGTTTTACTCCTAGGTATGTATGTATGCATGTGTGTGTGTGTGTGTGTGTGTGTGTGTGTGTGTGTGGCTATTTGGAGACCCGAGTCTGTGCTTGGCAAGAAAGATTATTGAGCTCAGTGAAATATTTGTCTTTCATATAAAAGCATAAAGCCAGGACCACCAGAACCACTGCCCGAGTGGTGACTGGGTGCCATGATTCATTTCCACTTCTGTGTACTTTCCCTTTCCCCATGAAAACCCAAAGAGCAGATGGGAGGGTTTTTTTCCAGTTGTCTGGGAATATACAGTGGGCACCTACTGCACTCATGATATAGTTCTTTACTATTACACTTTTGGGATTTGGAAAATCAAATGTGTATTTCCCTACTTTAAAAATATAATAGTTTAGTAGTGGTCAATAGCTCAGTAAATTTTAGGGTGAAGAGATTTTTATGCCCATTTCCCAAGAAAAATAAATCACTTCTATTCAGTTTTGCTCCTGTTTTGAAAGGGAAGGAGCAATAGAGGAGAGAAGCCAGAGATAAAGGCAGAGAAACTGTAGAATCGATAGCTTTTTGCCACTTACAGGTGATGCTTAAATGCACCACAAATGTATGCATTGACCTAGACATGCCTAGGGTTCATCTTCAGAGAGGCTATGAAGGGCCCCTTTCTAACATGTAGTGTTGGGGCTCACTTAAAGAATTCTGAGGACTTTGAGAAAAAACGTTTTGGTTTTACAGGCTCAGAAATCTGGAGAGAGGGACTGGAACAGAAGACAAAGTCTAACTGAAAGAAAAAGAGTACTATAAGGGAATTAAGTAGACCACACACATCTGTCTTCATGGTCTTATGCTAAGGAAACACAGACTAGTCTGAGTGTTTAGCCTTATACCTCAGATGATTCCAGGAGAAGTTGGAGAGGGGGGAGTCGTATATTTATCTCTATGTGGTCGCATGAATTATTTTAACTTTACTTAGAAAATGGCAGTACAGGGTTAATAAATCATATCACATACAACTTAGCCTAAAAAGTACAGGGTTAAAAAGTGAATGATTTTGAAGCCAAAGGCAAAGTACAAATCCATATGTTCTTCTGAAATACAGAAATTTGTGAACTTTAGCAGATGTTCTAGCAGCTATGAGAGGAAGACAGGACCCTTGGTTTACGGGAAGCCTGGGACATAAGGAAATCCGCTTCTCTCTGTTGCTTCTCCTTCCTTCTCTAGTCAACAACATGAATCCCATTCCCCATTGTCTGGATGGCAGTGAGACCCATGTTTGTTTAATCTACAATTACTAGTCTCTTCTTTTTCTTCTCTAGATTGTAATGTCACATTAGTAAGCCAATCATCAATCATTTCCTAGATGCCTTTTGTGTGTGCTGATGAATAGTGAACAATATTTTAATAATCCACAATATTTCTACACAGGCCATGTATAGGCAGCTATCAGAGTATTTAGTGAGAGGACGAGTGTAGGTGTCCTGAGATTGAAGCTGAGGTGAGACTGAAGCTGACTTGTGATAGTTAAGAGAGGACCAAATAAAAACAGTTCCCAAAAAGGAGCAGGAAATGAGAGTACCTAGCAGTGGTTCTGGCTTGTGTAAGGTACAAGAGATGCCTTGCATGGGGTTAAACTGCCCCCAAAGAACACTTGGCAATGTCGGGAGACACGGTTACTTGTCACAATTAGGGGATGAGTGCTATTGGCATTCGGTGAGGATATCCCAGAGATGCTGCTTAACATCCTACGGTGCGTAGCACAGTCCTTAAAACAAAGAACGATTGCGTCCAAAACTAACCAAGCCGAGGAACTGCCACTGAAGCCCAACATGGAGGCCTAACCAAGAAAGGCTTCTATTCTTTCTTAACTTTTCTGTCTTCTTGTTTTGCCATTATAATCTTTTAAAGATACACGTTATTAGTGCTTATTAATTTTATAAAATATAGGTCTTCCACGTGGTATTTTCATACATTCATATGACATTTCGATGATAGCCACCTCCCTGTTACCCTTTCTTACACCTCCATTCGTCCCACCTCAATTCCTTCTGTCTTATTGAATCCTAGTCTCCAAGGTAGGCTATGTGCAGCCCCCATCTGGGCCACTTTGGCTGATATGGCAGTGCTGTAGTGTCGCGAACTTTGACTCCTTCTATCTTCTTGTTCTCTGGCCTTAGATAGGAGTTGACAAACTTTTCCTCCAGGGGTTGTATTGGAAATATTTGGCTTTGTGGTCACGGGCTCCCTGTTGTGGCTTCTCAGTTCTAAGGTGGTTGTGTGAAAGTAACATTGGGCAATGCCTGGGCAAATGGACATGTTGTGTCCCAAGGAAACTTTACCTACATAAATAGCAGGTGGGCTGGTTTTGGCCTGCAGGCTATGATTGAGACCCTTGGTTAGTCAAATGTGCCTGGCCTGCATGGTAGGCTGTAGGAAGAAAGAATGCATGGGGATGGTATGCCTGTTTCCTTTCAAGGGACCTCAGGGGAGCTGCACACATCACCTCTGCAAGTGTCCTGTTGGCCAGGACTCAGAAGGACTGCAAATGTAATTCTTGGCTGGCATCACAGACACTGGGGAAACTCATTATGTTTTAAGAAAATCATAAAGAAGAACTGGCACTGGGATACAATTGACAGTGTCTTCAATCGCTCGAGTATAGAACTAGGAGCGAAGGAGCAGGAAATGAGGCTGGCAAGACAGGCAGTGAGATCACCTCCAGCCTTTGAGGAGCAATGCAAGATTACAGTTTTTCTCTTAAGAGAAACAGGAAGCTGTTAAACAGTTTTGAGCAGGGGTGGCTTTGAACCATTTTTCCATTTTAAGCCACGTTAAAATGGAAGGGAGGGAAATTTGGAAGTAAGAATGAACAGTACCTTTCAAATTAAAATGATTTTGCAGGGATTTAGAAAACGCAGCTATATTATTAATAATATTTAAATACTAAAAGAAAATAGGGAATATATTTCTGTTCCTATTGTCCAAACTGGGAGTCTGATTCAGACTGAACCGTTCTCTTCTCGGCCTCTTTTTCCTTCTGGACTCAAGTGCCCATTGTTCATCATGCTCTCATGAAAATCCCTCCTTGCTCCCCTCCCCAAGTGCAGAGCTGAGGCTTCAGTGACCTCAGGACACAGATAGAGAGTTTACAAGTACAAAGTGTAATGAGTGGGCAGCTCCAGTGCTTGACATAAGCAAAGCAAGGAAGTACTGTGTGTTTTGAGACTGACTGGCACCAAGGGAGACAAAAGCCTATGGTGTAATTATGCCGGTCATATAATATGACATGATTGGCTGCTGTCTCTAGTATGTCCTGCTATGAAAGGGTTTTACAGAACAGAATGCTCCAGAGCTGTGTGTCAGTGCTCTTTGGGGTCCTGAGAAAGCTGCAGCCCCCTCCTGTTTTTTGGCGGGGGGTGGATACTGGGGATCGAACTCCTCCTCTTCTTTCAGTCAACAATGCCAAGGGTGTTTATTGAGCACATACTGGGTGCTAGAGACATGACCCATCTTGGGGATCATGTAAATAAGACATGAACCTCTAACTTTCTGAATCAATAGCTCTCTGGTTACTGCCATGGGTCCCTATCCACAAATGTTTGCTTCATTGTTTAAAATGAGTTTCACCAGCAATAAAGGCATCTTCACTGCCAACCTCCCTTACAGAGTTTCAACAAAGGTTCTTCCATTTTTATATTTAGTATGGCAGACATATTTGACCTTAAAAGAAAAGGCTGTCCACTAATTCACTTTTAAAGAATTACCTGGAAGACTGTTGGCACTGTTTTGTTCTAAGGAGAGAAGGCATCACATACTCTGTATCTTCATTTGTTCTATGTGTTGTCAAAATTGTTACAGTGACTAACTGGCTAATTCACAGAATAATAAATAACTCCAAGAAAGAGATGACTCACAAGTAGCTAGGATATAATTTATTTTTAGCTTTTGTTCTCTAATTTCTTTCTGATGAAATTTGTTAGTAATCTGTTGTTTTATTTGGTTGTTTTTTATTTTCTGGGTTTTTTGAGGCTAGGGTTGATTATTACTTCATCTATCCCTCTGTATCAATAATGTGTACATCCATGTATAATATCCTCAAACTCCAGGGCACCAGGAAGGAGAAGCTGGATGGGGTTTCTGGGTGATGCGTCCTAATACTATATGGTGCACCAAACACTTTACACATTTCCGAATTTAAGAGTCATAGCATTTAATCTGTATCCACTCTATGAAGCTTAATTTCTCCCTGTTCCAGATGAGGCAACAGAGGTCAGACTGATGGTTTTCAAAGGTTGTTCAGCCCATAAATGATAGAACCAGGATTTGAATGAAGATTTTTCCCACTCCTAAACCCATAATTCCCCTCTGTCTCTTTGGAACAACCACTTCACGAGCATCTACTTATGAGAGTCCCTAACACTACACCCCATTAGGATGCCTTACTAGTCTCAAGTTCAGCTAATTTTGTCTGGTCAAACAAAATCAGCAGTGTGTTCTTATATAGCAGGTTTTGGGAAATCAAAGTCTGTGAGCCATATCTGGCCCTTTTGAAAATAAAGTTTTATTGGTGCACTGCCACACCCACTCATTTACAGATTGTCTCTGGCTGCTTTTGTGCCTCACCGAGCGGAGTCCTTGTGACAGAGACCACGTGGCTCCCAGAGCTGAAAATATTTACTACCTAGCTCTTTACAGAAAAAGTCTGCCAACTTCTGAGGCAGAGGACAGTCATAGTGTTTCCTTCATGAAGTCCTTTCTAAGGGTACACTGGTGTTATTCAGTGACTCAGGGTTGGTTTAGCTGTAAAATGAATATCTTTTTGTTCAGCTCTACAAATTTTTATGAAATGTAAAAAATAGTATCAGAAAAGGGGAGAAATTCTGCACAAAGAAGAAAATGCACCCATCCCAATTACAGTGTAAAATATGGCACGTCTTTTGACCATTTCTCAAAAGCCCTAGTAGGTTTTTGCTAGTTGGTGGAGTTAGGTGCCATTCTTAGAATGTAACCTGCCATACCCACCTCCTCCCCATTCCTTTTACACCTCTGATAGTTTTCTTCATGGCTGGCTGATCAGTTACTGCTCTTCTGGGGGAAGAAGTTTAAAAAAAAAAGCATATATTACAAAAGTTACAAACACACTTTCTCTCACCTCTTACAGTTTAAGCAACTATCAGAAACTCTGTAGTTCTGGAATAGAGAACCAGGGTGAGTTCTGTGATTCCTGTTTTATCTTCATCTTTAAAGTTACACAACCAGCAGATAAATTATAAGTTACTACCAGGATTCCCACTAGGGACAAAGCGACTCACTGTCCTCCAACTCCTTTCATCTTTCTGGATTCTATTTCTAAGGCTCTTCATACTCAGTCAAGATGGAGTGTGCTGTTTGCCGACCTCACAGAGAGGTTGCCAGTATTTGGAGACCTTTTCCATTTCACCTGTATCAAAAGCTATTACCGTGGCTGAAGTTTTCCCACAATTCCTTTTCACCCTATAGAAAGAAGTTCATAGACAGCTTGTGAAACATTTCATGTTTATTCCGGTGGGCCTGGGGTGGGGGAGAGGACTACAGCTGCAGGAAGGCATCAGCACGGCCCCTCCCCCACCCAGCCCCACCTACAAACGGACCTGTGAG
>NW_022900940.1:7369662-7374277 GCF_012274545.1 Fukomys damarensis | reverse complement strand
CCAGTTCTGGCTTCCTGGTTTCTCCTCTTCATCATCTAAACTGCAAATGCACAGGGAGTCTTAATGGCCCTTGCCCTGAGCTGGAGCAGAAGTGAAGAATAAGAGGGTCTTACTCCTTCTAAGTCCCAATCCTGAAGGATAAAGTTACTATAGTGATCAGTTTGTTCATTATAAACATATTTTGGGCTGTCTTTGATTCGTTTTATTTCATACAGTTAAAGTGATAGATTAATAACTACCACAAATTGTGATTTTCTAAGCTGTGTTTGATTCTATTGTTGTTGCTGATTTTATCATTTGGGCTAGTGTTGTGTTTGATCTAATCAGTTATCTCTCCCGGTACAATGAAAATGAGACTGCCCCAGAGTTATCAGAGACTCAAATCCTAAAGACCAGGTGTATCTGGAAGACACCTCCGAGAAGCAATCATTCCGTAAGGTTTCTAAATACTAGCAACAAAGATACTTACAATAAGTAATATCTAAGTATAAACCCAGGAATTAAACAAAAGACCATACCAATAACAATAATAGAAATGAAAAGACATTTAAACAAGATACAGTCTTCCAGCTTACCAAAGGCAAATTCTGGAGGAGATGAGATGGAAAAGTCTGATAATCAACCAACTGGACAATCTGAACTGATAGCAGAGGAAGTAAAAAAACAGGACAGGTGAATGAGGCTTTAGAAATATTCAAAACAAAAATAATTTCCCAGATAAAAGACTTGATTATAAACGCTAGAACAGAAACAGATAAAATATATATGAGTTCAGGTCCATGACTGAAGCCATGAATGCGTAACATAGGAAAGAAATGGAAACCATGACAAAGAAATGGAATCCATGAAACAGATTCAAACTGATATCCAAGAGATTAAAAATTCTATTAAAAGTATACATAGCAGACTAACCCACTCTGAAGACAGAATATCAGATATAGAAGATAGGATGGCAATCAGTGACCTTGAAAAGAGAGATCTTTTAAAAATAGGAACCATGAGAAATTAATCCAACATCTGCTACATGATGCAAAGAATAAGATTAATAGGAGTCCACGAAAATCAAGGAAAAGCACAAATGACTAAAAAAAAAAACTCTTCACAGAAGTAATGATAGAAAACTTCCCAAACAGAGCACAGTAACTTGACATACAGATAAGTGAGGCATATAGGACTCCAACTAGTTATGATAAAATAATGTCCACACCTTGACATATAATAATCAAGATCCCAGAAACCCAATAGAAGTACAAAATATTACATGCAGTTAGAGAAAAGAAACAAATTACATGCAAAGGACAGCCCATTAGAATCACAACAGACTTTTCAATACAAACCCTCAAGTCAAGGAAAGCCTGTAGTGCAGTATTTCAAGTTTTGAAAGAAAACAACCTCCAACCTAGGCTGATGTCTCCTGAAAAACTATCTTTCAAAATTGATGGAGAAGTAAGATATTTTCATGACAAAAAAAAAAAAGCACCTGAGAAACATCATGAATACCAAACCAGCACTCAAAACAATTTTTAAAAATATCCTAGAAAAAGACAATGAAGGTCACAATTCCATGAGGCACAACAGAGCAAATCCAATAGGCAAGAGTTTAAAGGGAGAGAGAGAAAATTTTTTTAAAAAAGAACCAACAACAGGAAAATAATATGACAATAATAAATCAATATATATCACTTATAAACAACAACATCAATGGCCACAATTCACCAATCAAAAGAAACAGAATGGATTAAGAAGCAAAATCCAATAATAAATAATGTATACAAGAAACACACCTACTTGAAAAAGATACTCATATACTGAAAGTAAAAGGATGGAAACCAGTTCTCCATGGGACAGGAACTCAGAAAAATGCAGGGGTAACTATCTCATTTTCAGACAAAGTAAATTTCAAACCAAAACTAATTAAGAGACAAAGAAAGTTGTGTTTGTTTTCATACAGCAATCAAAGTAGAATGAAAGGTTAAAGTGACTTTTGTTTGTTGAAATATAACAAATTATTACCCTAGAAACACCATACCATTGTGGTGCTATTTTGGTGAATGTTTTCTTTCATCTTTTTTTATTGCCAAGTGCCTGCTTGAACAGGGAACAAAACCACAGTTTCAGGACAAGGTTTCAAAGAACAGAAACGTCACGTTTCCCTTGGTTGGCTGAGATCTCAAAAATCTTCTGCCCAAAATGCTCTCAGAAGACTAGGAATTATTCTTTCATTATAAAAATGATAAAAAGAAGGGATAAAAAATAAAATAAAAGGTGAGGCTCTTTTTTAATACAATCCAATCAAATGTCACTTAAATGAAGGTAATTATGTGTTTTATATTATGGATCTCTGGAAGTCCCATGTTTTGAGAGCTGCACCTCTAAGTCATGGATACTCAGACCTTGATTGATGCCAGCACTGGAGAAGTTTGGTTTTTGCTATAAAGCAGTCATCCCTGATGAAATGCTGACCACAACTGGTTACTCTAGGCTTTCAGTGTCAAGAGAAAGTGTCATCATATAGCAGGATTTTGCTTGTTAAATCAGTCAACTCTGAGAGGATACAAGAATTGGTTTATAATCTTTCTTTCCCATGGAGGCAGCAGCATTGCAATGTTCCTAAAAACAGAAAGTAGCACCTGACACAGTGGTGCATGCCAGTAATCACAGAGAGTCCAGAGGTTGAGTCAGGAAGACCACAAGTTCAAACCCATGCTGGGCAACTTATTGAGACCTTGTCTCAGAATAAAAAATAGGATGACCTCAAGAAAGAAATCCATCTATCGCTGATGCTCTGTGGATAGTGTTGTAATTGACATTGCTGCTTCTAAACAGACATTGCTATATATGCTTTGTCCAATCAGAAGATGTGCAGCAATTTTGTCTTTTATATGCAGGATGGAAAAATAAAAATCTTTTGATCCAGCAAGGGGAAAAAAGAGCCAAGGATATAGCTTAGTGGTAAAATTGCCCCTAGATTTGATCCCCAGTACTGTTCTGAGAAAAAAAAAATAACCAGAAAGTTGTATTTTCCTCACAAGCCTACAATAATAATACTTAGCACCTGTGTGATGTAGTCACAGATTTCTACATATGAAAATTACTAATTAGCAATTATTACTGTGTGCTAAGTAAGCACAGATTATTATTACCGTAATTTTACAGACTGAGTACATGAAGGTGGAGGAAAAGGTGCCAGGAGAAAAATTAAAATTAATAAGTTCCTAGATCACAGGCTTGAGCTGTGGGGACTTTAATAAAGAGCTTGTTTTAAAGAACACATGTGAAGTGATACTTGACTATTGGAAAAGTCAATTTTCCAGATTAAAAATGTCCCACTTGTTGATGAAATCAGGCCTAGGATTCTGTCTTTTATATATGTTTTGTGTCATGATTTTACACCTTTCTTTTTGTGAATTATTGTTGGCAGGGGAATCCATGTAATAAAGGCGTTACTGTTTAAATCTCATTCCTTGGTTTTTTTCCATGTAGGGATATTCAAGTGTCTGTAGCATTTTAGAAGCCTTAAAAATGTGTTAGGAGCAGTAAACATTCGGGTAATTGCATGACCAAGCAACATATTTACTGAGCGTTGTTCTCTGTGAGCTCGACACCATCCCAGGCCCAGGAATGGGAGTGCAGCACTGACCAACAGAACTGATACCTGTGCTGCTGTTAAACTTTAGAAGTTTAAATCTGACTTTAGGAAACGTACCTTCATGTGCTTTATCTGAAGGAAGAGGGTCTCTGGTTATATAAAAGTAGTCTTAAATGAACTTATTTAAAAGAGCTTTGCATTGTCTTACTATGTGCGGTTTCTTCCGTACTGATGATTGCTTCAGGTCAAAGTATGACTAATAAGGAGAAGAGGTTGACACCTGTTTTAAAATTCATTCCAAGATTATATTTTCCCTTATTTAGGAGTAGTGATCACTTCTATAATAAGGTTGTAGTAAACATGTATTTTTGGCCTTTCCAGTGTCTCTTTAAGAAATCACTCTCTTCTGTACCTCACTCCTCGTCATCTAGGTCAGCCTATCCCCATTGGTTAAGGAGTGTACAGATGAGCTGAGGCAGGCCAAGAGTCAGACCCTGGACATTTACTGGAATTACTAGGAGAATGACGCTCTTGTGCAGAGGCTGATAAGCTAGTGAGATGTAAACATGGACTGCAGGGTCTCTGTGTAACCATGTGGGGGTAGCCTGCCTTGGAAGAAAGCTAACCCAGGGGAAAGCAGAACGGATTCTTAATGTATAAGCATGCACTTGGATACAGCCATACCCGAAGCCTTTCTCTACCTCCTGAATTTTTGAATGATGTTACATCTTCTCCCTCCCTCTCTCCCTTCTTCTTTTGCTTTAGAAATGCATGTGTTATTTTAAATTCAGTTTCAGAAAATTGCAGGCAAAAAGTCCTAATACAATTCCATTTCATAATCTTTAAAAATACTGTCTTTGGCATGAATGAGAAAATAACCCAAAGGCTAGGGAATGTAGCCCAGTGGCACTGTGCCTACCTACATTGCAAGTGCAAGGTTCTGAGTTCAATCCCCGGTCCAAAAAAAAAAAAAAAAAAAAAAAAAAAAAAAAAAAAAAAAAAAAAAAAATAAAAAAAAAATATTAA
>NW_022900940.1:7363729-7369339 GCF_012274545.1 Fukomys damarensis | reverse complement strand
AAAAAAAAAAAAAAAAAGAAAGAAAGAAAGAAAGAAAATAACCCAAATTTAATCTATAATTTTGAAAAAAAAAGCTTTTGCATGTATAAAACATATGCAGAATATTACCTGTGTGTCTAACATTTCCTTAACTGAACACTATTGATAATTTTGTAATAGCTTCATTGAGATATAATTCACAAGCTATCCATAAAAACTACCTTTTAGAGAGCATAATTCAGTGGTTTTTAGTATATTTATAAAATTATGTAACCATCAGCACAAATACTTTTAAAATATTTCATCACATCTCAAAGAAACCCTTATCCTTACCTCTTCTCCCAGCTTCTGGCAAGCACCAATCTAATTTCTGTCTCAGTATATTGAATATAAATGGAATCATACAAAGATGTGGTTTTTTCGTCTGGCTTCTTTCACTCTGAATAGTAATATTTTCAGTAATTCCATGTTGTAGCATGAATTGTTCTTTCATTTCTCCTTATGACAAATGATATTCTATTTTATGTATATACTACATTTTATTTATACTTTTGTCAGTTGATGAATATTTGAATTGGTTCTACTTTTTGGTTATTATGAATAATGCTGCTAAAGAAAATTCATGTACAAGTTTTTAAGTATGCATATGTTTTCACTGGTCTTGGGTATCTAAGAGTACAATCATCAGGGCACAGGATCACTCAATGTTAACTTCTAAGGAACTGCCAAATTAAATTATTTCCAAAGTGGCCATCCTGCTTCACAATCCCAGCAGTAATACTGGAGGGTCTGGTTTCTCCACACCCTTGCCAACACTAGTTTTTGTCTGTTTTTTTACTTCAGTCATCCTAATGGGTGTCTTGGTAGAGCAGTCTTAATATTAATGAAGTTCTAGCTACTTCCCTCATATCAACCCTCACAAAATCCCATTCCTTGCATTTTACGGTTTACAGTTGAGATATAAGGGAAACTTGTGAGATGAAGTTTCCAGGGAAGTTCCTTAAAGAAGGCCACAAGAAGGGGAATAGTTTTTGGCCTTTCCTTCTCCTTCAGTTTTCTATCTGGAATGATTCAACTCTCTGTTACTCATGGTTTGTAGAATGAGAATAGTGGTCAAATCCCAAAGATGGTAGAACAGGAATATATAAGAGTCCTGAGTCCCACAAACTTGGAAGCCATTACAGCAACTTTGAGCTTCTAGACAGGAATCATATTTTTTGCTAGAGAGAGAAATAAATCTCTCATTTACAATTCGATGCTTATGTAGATATTCTATTATATGGAACTAAACTTAATCTTTTTCTCCTGCATGTAAGTGTGTGCGTGTGTATGGATACATGTTTATTGATATATAGATATCAGTGCACACGTGTGTGCATACACACGATTTTCTGTACAGAACCTGCCACCCCACAACCAGATGGTGATCCAGTTGCTCACATAGGGAGATGGTAATTCAAAAATTCAGAATAGATATCATCATATTAACAATGCCCTAAGTGGTAATATACATTCTACGTAGGCCACAAAGGCCTACTAATCCACTCTGTAACATATTTATCTCATGACAGTAGTATCAGATCTGTCATTTAGAACCTAGACATAGTAACTTACAAGGAGCAGGAAGAGGAAGAAGTCATCTGCTTGACATTGATTATATATCAAGGGTTAAACATGGCTGATGGAAGAAGGACATGGTTCCCTATTCTACGAGAGTGTAGGACGCAGCATAGAAACTAGATGTTGATCCACCTATGAAACCCTGCAGTGTCATCCAGCTCTGAGAGTCAGTTCATAACCCTCCCTGTGCCTGCCTCATGGGCTGTGTGTTTGGGCCCTGCTGTCCATTCTCCTGTGTGGCTACTCTTCCATTGTTTACTCTGCTCCAAGTCCTAGGTGCACTCTCTCACAAGCCAAGTGATTGGCTCCCTGTAGACCTCAGCATTTCCGGCTGTCCTGCCTAGAACCTTCTAGATACTGCTGGCACACTCCCCCGTTCAAGCAGCCACACGTTTGTTTCCCTCCTCAGTCCTATTGGAAATGGCCTTGCCTTTCTCTCCAGCACATCAGCTTGCTTTCTGATCTTATGAGCAGCACTTCTCAGACTTGAAGAGCACATAAATCATTTAAGGGTCTTGCTAAAAATGCAGATTGATTTAGCAGAGGCAGGATGAGGCCTGAGAGTCTGCATTTCCAATGCAATCTCCTATTAAGCCCATGCTTTTGACCCCTCAACACTCTGAGTAGCACCGTTTTATTGAACTTATTTAATAATTATCCCACTTACTATACATTTATTGATGTTTACCTCTCCTTAGTCTGGAATGAGGGCTTAAGAGAGCAAGGATATTCCTATCTTATTTACCTCTGAAGCTCCAGGATAAAAAATAACCCCTGCCTAGCACACAGTAGCTACTAAATAAATACTAGATAAATTAAGACCTATTAAGTGTGACCAGTGTTACACAGGCTATGTGTAGAAGGCTCTGAAATCTAATCCCATCTGGAGAGTGATGAAAGGAGACCTCATCAATTTGAAGAATCAGACTTTTGCACAAATCTATAAGAAACATCTCCCCAACTCTTCCTGTCCTATCCAGTACCCTTGCTGTGACCACCAAGTCTCTTTTACCCGTCTTCAGAATCTCCAGGCAGGCACACCTGTAATCCCAACTACTTGGAGGATGAAAGAGGAAGATCATGAGTCTGAGGGTAGCCCAGGGTAAGAATGCAGCTCAGTAGTAGAGTGCTTGCCTGGCATGTACAAGGGCCTGACCCCAATCCCCACTGCCTAAAAATGATACAGAAAGATAATAAAAAAGGGCTGATCACAGAGGTCGTGGCAAAAAATGGTTAAAATAAATCATTTGGTAAGTGACCAATCCAGCTGTCCACAAGGAATTTATCTATACGTAAACATTCAGATGCTTCTAACATGGAAGAATCAGCTCTTTTTCTCAGGCCTGCCACACCAAGCATTTATCCTCCTGCTTCCTTCAACAGGTGACTCTGTGGCCAGCAAAAGATGTAGGCTGCTAGCAGGGCCTGACTTCAGCAATGAACTAAAAACAAACTGTGGTTCTCATTCTGGGGCAATTTTGCTCCAGCAGACACTGGCAACATCTGGATGTCACACTAGCTGGGAGGGTTGCTTTTATAGCTTGTGGGTATAATCAGAGATAATGCTCACCACCCTATAATGCAAAGGACACCCCCACCGAACAAATGAAAATATCATTAGTGCTAAACTTGAGAAACTTTGCACTTGCTTCTTTTTCTTCTTTTTAAATAGTTTGGCTCTTAGTTCCCCTCCTTCTGTTAAAGTCGGTGATGGAATATTTGTTCCCCCCACTGACATTCTAGGTTTTGCTGACATCCAAGAATTTCAATACAAATATTAAGTAATGAGTGACAGCTCAGAAGACTGTTTGCCTAAAAAGGCCAACTGACAACAGGCACAAGCTTCTCTGTGGACCTGGCTGCAGCATTTCACCAACATCTGACCATCACTCAAGGGCCCCATGAGGGAAGGAGGTAGGGAAAGCTCAGAAGAGGGGTTCATCCCAGTAAGTATGAATTTGCCATTTACAGTGTACAACAGAGCTTTCCCTGTTTCTCAAAACCAGTTTGGTTTGAAGATTATCACCTTGTTGACACTAGCCCAGTCTGTGAAACCGACAAGCCCACACACCTTTGTTGAAAGAATCTGTTTCTTACCCATTATCTGAGAGCCTGTGACTGAACAGCTTCATAAATACTCTGATGGAGGATTCCCTGGCACCAGCTTATCTGAACAAAGGTCAATAATATTCTACCCTACATGGGATCCTCCCAAAGAAGTGCACTAATTGATTAAAGCAATTAAAAAGTCTCTGTCATACACAACAAACGCCACCCACAGTGATGAAAGAACCCTGTCTAGTGATCTCAACCATGCACTGCACAAAATCTAGTGAGTGACAGCTTTTCAAAGGTCAGCTCAAAACAAGTAACCCTTATGAACATCAAGGCAATTCTTTCACTCCACTGAAGCAGTTCAGTACTGGAGGTCATGGGTCTTTAGCAGCCTCGTAAAGGGGAGAAGTAAAAGCAATTAGACAAAATAGATGCTGTCATCCCACTTGTTCCAAGCTCCAGAGAGCAGCGCTAAAGGCTGAGCGCCTGCTTTCCCAGCTTCACTTGAGAATCTGGTAGCAGATTCCAAATAAGAATTCCACAACTTGATTTCCCTCTCACCAAAGCTGACTGTGTGTTTCTTAGGAATGTCTACAGCCTTGGGAGGTTTAAAAATATTTTTTTAACCAAATGCATAGATGATGCTATGAACTTTCCACTTAGGTTGGATCCCAAAAGTATTTCAACACTTACAAGTGTGGCTGACAGCTACACAGTCAGGCCCGTTGTACTGCTTCAAGAGCTAACCCAGAGCAGAAGAAAAAAGTCCAGGTCCAAGTATGGCCAGGGTTTTCCAGTCAAGTAGAAATCCTAGGACTGGTATGGATCGGCACATCCCATATGGGGGACTTGGAGTCTGTCTTAGGTGGAGATCCTTAGATTCAGGCCCAGACCCACTAGGTCAGCCTCTGCGACATTAAAATCTGAGAACCACTGGTCTACAGCACTCTATAGGACAATTTGTTGCTTTCTCCCAGCTTGAGTTTCCCAGGGAGAAGATGGCGATATAACAAAATACACAGAGGGTAAAAGAAAACAAACTCGAAGGAATGCGGTGGGGTGATCCTTGGCGGGTGGGGGGGGTGTTATACGGACTTCACATTCCACACTTCCTCAGTTCTGGCTGTTAGGCCAGCGTTACTTTTGTAATTAGGGGGAATTCTTTTCAAACGGAGCCAATGCTCCCTCACAAGGCTGTACTGATGATTGTGAAAGGGACCAGTTGAGAAGCTCCCAGCTGGACATCGCAGACTCTCCAGAGGTACTGGGTGAAGTGGATGGACCAGCCAGCACGCCAGGCTCTCCCAGGGTGATAGCTGGTGACTGCACACTGGACAGCGCAGATTCTTCCCCCAGTCCTGGAAAGCTCTGCCTGCTAAACCTGGAGGTTCACACAACCTCGGGTCGGAACTGAAGTTTCAGCAGGAGAGGCAGGCTCAGTAACTTTCCCTGGAATGAAATAAATAATTAAAGACCGTAATTGCAGAGATAGCAAACCCCAACATCGTGCGGCCTCTGCAATCAGCTCCTAAAAGAAGGAGAAGGGAAGGAGAGTAAAAGATCTCGATCGGTTCCAGAAAGGGCTCCAGGAGAGCTCCTCCGGAGGCAAGACCCAGTCTTGCCCGCCAAGTGGTGTGACGTTCTGGGCTGTCGGTTCATCTCCAAGAGCGAAAACTCCAAGAAAGAGCGCAGTCCCCGAGAGGGCTCAGGCTGGCGTTCTGGGCGGGCCGGTCCTGCTCCGAGAGTCTCAGGGTTCCCCCGACCTCTTCTGCCTCGGGACATCTCGCCTTCTGCAGGGCAAGAACGGTAGGCCTCAGAGGCAGGATGTGCGTGCGCTCGCGCTCTAGCAAATACGGCCGGAGGAGTCCTGTTCCTCGGGCTTTTTCCGAGGAAGTCTGGAGCAATTAGGCTCAGTCCGGGGAGAGCGAGCTGGCGGGCGGGCGGCGCAGCCGGCGT
>NW_022900940.1:7340991-7362918 GCF_012274545.1 Fukomys damarensis | reverse complement strand
CGAGAAGTCGCTGGTGGCGCAGCTGGCTGCCGCGCAGCTCGAGCTGCAGATGACCGCGCTGCGCTACCAGAAGAAGTTCACCGAGTACAGCGCGCGCCTCGATTCACTCAGCCGCTGCGTGGCCGCGCAGCCGGGCAGCAGCAAGGTAGGAGTCTGCTTCTTTCGCGGCGCCCCGCTGCTAGGTCCCCTGGTGACCCAGGTCCTCGCCCTCGGAGCACTGGGATGCCAGTTCCCGGGAGCATCCTTGCTGCCCTGCTCCTCCAGCGCTTGTCCGCTAAATTACCACGTGCATGTCGTGGACCCTGAGTTCAGACTCTGGTCCCTACAGGCCCAGTATGGCTATAACGTTTAGGGGGTCTAGAAGGGGTAAAGGAACCCACCATAGAGTGTAGAGTAAGCAAGGAAAATGGGGCTCCCGAGGAAGGCGCAGCTCTGCTGTGACACTCACTACTGCACAGCCGGGCCAGGAGACCTCAGGGAAGTTGCGTTCTTAAATTGGGAAACCATGGACCTTATAGATAGGACACATCACAGCATGAACTGTGCTCATGACCCGCCACAGTTCCAGAAAGAAGAAAGGGAACTGAAGCCAGTGCAGTGTGTTGAGAAGGTGGCCAGGACAGGGGCCTCTTGTGTAAACCGGCTGCATCAAACACAGGCTTTGCTGCCACAGCACTGGCTGACCTTGAGGAAGCTTCTTCACTTCTCTGCATTGGAACTCGAGTCCTAGAGATATGGGAGGGTAAAGCACCGCAGGCACCCTGTGAGGTTTTCTTCAGAGTGACAACTGTTTTCAAACAGCTAAGCAGCCGGACGACTTTGTGGCTTAACCTCTGCAGGTGCCTCAGTTTCTCGCCATGTAAAAGGTGATGGTTTTCTTCCGGCAGAGACTGTATTGTAAGCTCTGGCACCATGCCTGATGGCAAGTAAATGCTCAACACGTGTCACCTGCAGTTGTTTTGAGCATCTCCTGAGCCCATGCCTTGGTGCTGCTGCTTGGTGTAATTAAGTACAACAGCCACGGTGGGTGAGCGAGGGCTTGCTTTGTTCGCCCGATCCTTTCTTTCTAGTCATTTCCTTTTGCATCGAGTGAGATAGGTGTGGTGCTTCCCACTCTGTGGCGGCAGACACAGAGGCTTGGAGGAGTCTTGTGCCTGGGTCACAAAGGCCAGAGCTGGGTTTTAATCAGTGTACTTGTCTTTGTAGCTAAAACCACCGTCATGCTGTCTGTCGGTACAGCCATGAGCACCAGTTCCTCAGTGTTTATTAAGTGCCAGCAACCATAGGAAGCACTACATGCATTATCTGTTTAATCCTTCCGGACAAGGAAACTGACTCAGACATTATGTAACTTGTCCACACTCATTCAGTCACTCAGGGGAAAGTGCTGGATTCGGGTTCTGCCTCTGCCTCCTCAGTCTTGGAGTGGGATGAGATTTGGGGTGTGTAGCTACTTTTTTGTAGTTGGGGGTTGCTATGCGCACTGTAGGGCATTCAGCTGAGTCCGTGGCCACTACTTGCTGAGTGCCAGGAGCCCTCCCACCCAAATCACAATAACCAAGCTGTCCAGATCCTGTCAGATGTCATCTGGGCACAGCATTGCCCAGGTTGAGAGCCACCCGTTTCCCTGATTGCAAGAGCACATTTTCAACAGTTGAGTGCTTCTGCCTTCCCGAGGAGGGACCTGGGCCCTGCTGTTGCCCCTCTGGTTGTCTGCTCCAGATGGCCTGGAAGAGAAGGGAACATATTTGCCCAGGGGGACCCCAGGGGCCCATGTCTGCTTTGCTTCCCCCTCCTCTGCTCCAGCCCCCTTCTTCCATATGCCCACAACAGGCCTGCAAGTTTTCCGACACCCCCCCTTCCTGGCCCCTGGCCTGTCTGTCAGCTGCAGCCTCAGCAGCTGGCCAGCTCTGGGAGAAGGGCAAATATTTACAGCTCCTCAGCTCACCCAGGACCGCACAGGCACACAAAAGACTGGTGTGAGTCTGCGAGTCACCAAAACAGAGGGCAAAGCTTGGTTTTCAGTCAGGCGCCAGCTTTGGGGCAAAGGAGTTCCCGGCGGTTTCTCCCATGGATGCTGTCATCTGGACTTCCTGCGTCATTTTAAAAGCGACGTGTATTTACAAATAAGCTCTTGGCTCCCTCGGAGTTTATGCATCATTCATTGTTGAGCTAGTTTATTATTCTTTCTTGCCTGTCTGTTTTCCTTCTGCAGTATTTGGGTAAATGCTCTCTCAGAATCAAAAATAGGATACTTGAATCAAAACTGTGAATGTTTTTGAAACTTGGGTAAATGGAAGAGATAAGTGTATTAAGCCTAGAGCCAAGATGTCGATTCTGAGTGTACAGGGCAAGTGTCATTCGGCAATTGGAGCCCAACTGTGGACTTCCATGGACCTCACTGCCAGCTTTGCTAACAGCCAGCGATGGCCTGACCCTTAAGGTCCCTGAAATGCTTCTCTGGAGTCAGACCTGGCAGGCCTCTGCTGAAGCCTCTTGTTCTGAGGTTAACCCTCTGTGGGCCTTGCTGAGAGGTTTTGCTGTCCTTGCTGAGAGGTTTTGCTGTCCTTGCTGAGAGGTTTTGCTGTCCCTGCCTCAGCCATAAAAACTCTGGAAGTGGTTTTAGAACTTGTTTATTTTATGGAGCCAGCTCTCTGTTCCTGCTCCATGCTGTTTTTTCTCCTCCAAAAGGCAGGAGGATTTATGTCACCTGGAAACGCTCATGTATGTTTTTGTTTCATTTTTTTCTAAATTCTAATGTTTGCTTCTCTGTTACAAGCTGAAATAGATAAGAAACACTTCAGAAGATTTTCGGTACCAGATTCAGAGCCTAAAGCTTGTTCTATAAATGATCTGGCATTCTTCAGATTATCTTTGGTGTCAGGTTTTTTGGGTTTTTTTTGGACACCTGCTGAATGCTCAGTGTTTGACAGTGCTGTGCTTGTGTAGATGTTGTCTCCCGTATAAAATGTGAGTTACATCAGTGCGTCTTTAAGTATGAATGGAATCACTGGAGAACTTGTTTTAAAAAATTCCTGCATCTCAACCCTGGAGATTCTGATGCTCATCCAGGCTGCCTTGGGGCCTGAGATGCTATATTTTTAATAAGCACCCTTTGTGATGCTGGTCCTGTGAGTAGCTTCTGAGTTAAGAGTTCAAGCTCAAGTGTAGACATACACTAAGCATGCATTGATCTTTACTACACACTGATTCTATTTAATTGTGCTGATGATAGACCAACGGACTGAGGCATACTAGGCAAGCACCCTGCCGTGATGCTGCCTTTTCAACCCTCTGATCGTTTTTCCAAATACCCCTTTCAAAACATTTGAAGATCGTGACAGTATCTTGAAACCCATTCGCTAGCAGTTAAATTATAGTTGATTATTATCTATAAAGGTAACTGCAATCCCGCCTGAGGCCACACCCAGCGCGGCGGATATGGCAGTACCACACTTCAGTGTGGGGGAGAGGTTTCACTTTAGCCTGTTTCCCACCCTAACTTAGCAACCTGTTCTAAGAACAAAAGCATTTCAGAACAAAAATATCATTTGTGTTTTAAGGGAAAGGAAACATTCTCATAAAACCTTCCTTGGAGTTACAGAGAAACTTTAGATTCATACCTTCTACTCCTAGACCTGACATCAGTCTGTCATTGCCTCCAGTGGCTTTTACCTCCTGAGTATGTCTTAAATCTGTTCACTGCTTAACAGCTCATTCAACTGATTATGCTCATGCAAACCAGGGTTCTGTAGCCTCAACAAAATTAACAGTTGGAATGCATAATTTGTGTGTCTGTGTTTGTTGGAAGGAGTTGCAGGGGGAGATGGTTGTATGTATAGTAGGATGTGTAGCAGTTTCATACTTTGAAAAGTAGTGCTTCCCAAATTGTGACAGTAAAAAAAAAATGGAGTCTTTTTTTGAAATGTGCATTGGGGAACAAAATTGGTGTTTGTCTCGGCTACCATCATCACTTGCCTGGACAACGACTCTTCCCTCTACATGTCTTTTTGCTCCCCTCTAATTCATTCTCTACCTCACATAATCTAATCTCTTAGAAATATAAATCTGATTCTCAGTTTGCCTTCTTAAAACCTTCTTTACCTTCCTCTTTCTCTTCGATGACCTCAAGGTCCAGCACGATTTGGATCCTTCTGACCCACCTCTATTCGTGTTCTTCTCCCCTTCAATCTCTTCTTCCCACTTCACTGGTCTCTGAGGCTCCATGAGTGTGCCCCAAAGCCTTGTCATGCCTCTGGGCCTTTGCACAGCTGTTTCATGTGATTTCTTCCCTGAGCAAACTGCAGGCCTTCTGCTGTTCCCATCTGGAACTTAGGGTTTGATCTTCTGCCTGGGACTTAGGTTTGATCCTCAGTAGATGACTTTTTATTCTCCTTTGCATGTCAGCCTCAGTATCCTTGTCTTCAGGAAGCCAGTTTCTCTAATCTCACCAACAATGTCTGGTGCTATAGGGTCTCTCCCTCTGGTAGAGTATCCCCTGCCCTTTCATGCAGACATCCTTGCTGTAACTAAATAATTGGAAGAGTCTGTCTTTTCAGGATTATGTCCCCTGTACCTGGTCCATTGCCTTGCACACTGTAAGCTCTTAATACCTGTTCTGTGGATGAATTCAAGATTGAAAGAGCTGTCTTGTCATTCATCAGAACTTTTCAGGCTGCTAACCAAGAGAAGGCATGTGTTTAAAAAGAATGAGTTTTTCTTTGACACCCACCTCCATTAACAAAATCGTTTCCAGGTTTTGGGGAATCATCATTTTTCTTCCATTAGATCCACCCAGATCAAGTTGTACAAAGCCTCAAGTCCAAGAAACTATTTTGTCCATTTTAGAACTGGAGATAAGTGAATTTAATAGACAGTTGTGTCCAAAGGTGTTCCAGATGTTAGAAAGCTTTGAAATGTATCAGAGCATTTGTTGTCCAGTGTATTTTGTTTTTGACAAGCTTGAGCAGATTGCCATCCCATACTGTATCTAACAAAACAGCCTACTTAGGCTGAAAGAATTGCAGGCTGTCACTTCTCTTCTATTTCAGTTACTTGTAAAGAAAATTAGAATTTGGAGTACAGATGCGTTACCCAGCTCCACTGTATTAACTGAGCCTAACTGGACAATTCGAATTGGGAATTTTGTCAAGATTTATCTGTGAGTCATTATTTCTGTTTTCAGAGTGAAGCTTGCCTCTCTGTAAAAATGTTTGGTGGGTAGTAATCTATTTATAAAGCAGTTATGCATTAAACTGGAGACTAAGGAGCTTTCAAAGAAAGGAAAGAGGTCTTGAATTCCATTGGCTGCCACATACTTCAGGTGCTCTGGGTATATACATACAGTACCTTCTCTGTCTTCTTTATTAGATACACTACTTTCCCCCTCCCTCCCTTCCTCACATCCTTCCTTTTCTTTTTTTCCTTATTTTTTTCTGGGGAGGTGGTGGTTAGGAGAAGCAGATTATAAAACATCATAAAGCAACTTAAGTCCAGAAGTTTAATTTCTAAGTTTATAGTTGGGGTTTGCACCCAGTGTTACCTAACTCCAAGCTCATAAGCATTGCCAAACTATGAAAAACATTTTTTTTACCCCTGTTGAGGTATTATGCAGGGTTTCATAAAAGCTTGTAATATATGTGAAGCACCTTGTGGGATGGAGGTGTTGATATATTCTTATTTCATCCTCAAACAGACACTGGGAAGTAGGTACTCGACCCATGACCCAGTTTCTTCATTTTACATATGGATGCACAGAAGCTCAGAAGGTTAAGTAACGTGCCCAACATGTTCCCTGGTTCATTTTAGTTTGTCTGTTCGCCTCTAGTCCCTAGTGATAAAATGTGTTTGCCCCATGCCATAACTCCCAGTTTCATAAGTCCAGTGTAGAGCCACGTAGAACATAAAAACAAAACAGATCCTCCTATAAAGGAGATTTAGACAACATAAAAAAGAATAAAGAGATAGTGTCCTGAATGGAGTAGTGCCTTATGTCTTTAATTTTTACCCTAGTTAAGAGTGGTTGATGGCACAAACTAAATGAAACCCTTCCAAATGCACTCCTGCTGTTTAGCCCCCTCATACTCTTCTATCTGAAGTGCCAGGTACTGTGGTGGTCACCCTTAGATACATAGGTGACGCTAAGCTAAGCTGCTGTAACCCGTGGGACCAATAAGACACCCACTCGTGCCTTTGACAGCACAACTCTTCCTTCTTTGCTCCCCCTAGCTTCTTAGCTGTGAAGCAGCCGCAGTCTCTCCCTGAGTAATGGCGGCCTAGTAAGCCAGTTCAAGAAGAAGGGGAGGTGGTGTAACATAATGATTACTCTTGTAAAGAAAATAACTAACAGATGGACTGTGTGGCCATCTTTCTCGCCTGCTCCCCAAAGATCATTATGAGGAAGTGAAAAGGCAGACATCACGTTGCTTTCCTGTGAGTGGGCCCTACAGCAGCTCCATCCCCAGGACAGGGGAATATGTGTGCAGAGCTGAATCCTGGGCAGAGAGGTCACCCAGGAACTTTGCTGACAGCTGTTTCCAGGTGCCTCTCATCCTTACTGCATATAGATCAAGAGAGGGGTGACGTCTCATGAGGCCGTCGGGGTCAGTGGGCAGGCTTCAGGGTGCCCTGCGTAGAGCTTCTGTGTGGCTAGAATTGCTGATTCAGGCCGCCATATCACCAGCCCTATTGCGGATGGACTCTGGAAGGACCGTGTAACCCACACTAAAGTCTTAACTGCCTCAGCTGTAAGATGGGATGGTAACACGCCAGCTCACACAGTAGTTATTAAGAGGAAGTATATGCACATCAAGGGCACAGTAAGATTTATCAAGCATGTATTAAAATATCTGTTAATTGCCAGGCACCCTTGGGCTTTCAGCACTTTTTTGAATTAGCTGTAGAAAAAACATGAGAAATTTGAAGTGGGTGTTACAGAGAAAAGGGAGAGATTTTTACTCAAAGATTCACAGTTTTCATTGTAAGCCTCATATTGCGTTGTCTTAACTCCTTCTCCGCCTATCTATACTCTGACACTTTCAGTGGGGGAAGAGGCATGAGAGCTGTTCAAGTCATTTTCACTGCCACTTCTTACGTAAAGGAGGAATCGGAAGCTCAAGTGTTGTTGGGTTAGTATATTTGTTTGTCCCATTCACATTGACAAAGCTAAAGAGAGGTTGGCCAGGCAAAGCTCCTACCTTCCTCTAAGCAAACATTTAGGGTTTTATAGCTGAACAGCCTGTTTTCGCTTAGTAATGTGGGAAGTAAAATGCTTCAGGTTGGGTAATTGGTTGTTTAAATTTCAAACATTCCAAATACCCTCACTCGGGTCCTGAGAAAAGCAAATATGCTTTAGGTTATTCTTTGAGCTGCTATAACAAAAATGCTATGTGCTGGTTAGCTTAAATACAACAGAATTTGTTTCTCACAGATTCTGGAGGCTATGATGCACAAGATCATGGTAGTGGATCAGTAACTTGTGAGGCCACATTTCCAGTTCGTAGATGGCCATCCTTTCACTGTGCTCGTGTAGTGGAAGGGATAAGGAGTCTGTCTAGGTCCTTTCTTATATGATCACTAATTCCTACTCAGATGGCAAAGGCATCTCCTGTTAGCGCCATCGCCTTGAGTGTTAGAATGCAAACACGTGGATTTGGCAAGGATCCGGACATTCTCTCCGTAGTATACTCCTTTGTCTATCCAGTGGATGTGTTAAGATTCACCAGTGCTTTAAATAAGGTTCATGGGACTGATCAATGGTGGTGGTTTGCATTGTATTTGGCTGTTTAATCACCAGAAAAGCCAATGAGTCAATGACAAAAGAAAGATAAAAATTTGAAATCAATCTCATAGAAATAGAAAATTCAACATTCAGGGATGTCTAAGGTGTGACTATAGTAGCAAATACATTTTTAAAACTATAGAAGCTGGGCATGGTAGTGCATGCCTGTAATCCCAGCACTCGGGAGGCTGAGGCAGGAGGATGGCTATGAGTTCAAGACCAGCCTGGGCTACATAGTGAGTCCCAGGTCAGTCTCAATTACATAGTGAGACCCTGCCTCAAAAAACCAAATAAATAAATAGATAGATGATAGATAGATAGATAGATAGATAGATAGAAAACTATAGAAATACTGAAAAATTTTGTCTTAATATTATTTTTCAAAAATATCTTATTTGTCTTATAGATATGTATTTACTGTTCTACAGATACTGTGACTCCAGAAAAGCTATGTCTTTGTTTCTTGTCATTGCCTGTACACGTGTTTTGGTGACAGACCTACCCTGCTAATACACGGACTGCATCCAGTTTCCACTTAATCTGTAGCACATCCTCATGACTGACCATCTCTAGTCTTAGGCTCAAAACAATTTCCTGTTCTGTTCTTCCTCCAAGAATCCTTTCTTTGGAACTGGAGTTTGAATTACAGGGAGGGCTTAGTCTGCCCTGCTTCATTAAAAGTTACAAAGTTTGAACTACAAAGGGGACAAAAGCATTGAGTGTAGGGAGTGAAGACATCCCGGCTCTTCAGCTCTTCAGTGCAGGACTTCTGGCAGCCTGCGCTGCCTCTTGGCCCCCCAGCCCCCACCTCTGTGCATTTTTGCCTGGAGACAGCCAAATATACAGTGCTTTTATGTCCCTAGTCGACAGACAGAGCTGTTTCCCAGCTGTGCGAGTCTCAGTGAGCTTTGCATAATCCAAGGCTGAGAGGTGTCTTGTCACCATAGACACAGACTAGCGGTCAGTGTGTTCCATGCCGCCAAACCCACACTGGGCAGCTTTCCAGTGCAGCCCATTCTCTCTGGGAGCCTGTGACATGAAGGACTGGGAAACACCCATCACTGACAGAAAGGAGTAACCCTCAGTGAGGGTGACATGCATGGACCTAGAAGTGGCTTCACTGATTAAGAGGTGGCACCCATCCAAGCTTCTGAGGCCAGATTGTTTTGGGGAGAACAACAGTGACAGAAATGCTGAAATGAAAAGAGACTTTGCCTGTCAGAGATGGTTTGCATTCTTGAATGCTTAAATAATTTAAAAGTAGCCCTCATAGGTGATTTGATAAAGACAATCACTCAGCCCTCAACAACAGGGATGTGTTCTAAGAAAAGTATTGTTAGGTAATTAGTTGGAGTACAAGAGCCAGAAAATGTATTCCTATTCACATGGCTGTGATGACACTAGGTGGTATCATTTTATGAGACCACTCACGTATATATGGTCCATCCTTGAGTGGAAAGTTATGTGAAATGTTATCCTGGGCAGGATTGTATTTTCGCTATTTAATTTTTTACTGTGAATTTCCCTGCAGCCTTGCCACAGATTCTTACATTGTTAGAACTCAAGATGAAAGCTGAGCAGATTATCATTCAGGCATTTTAACAGTGATCTAGGCGTTACTATAATGTTAACATATGATAGCAAAGTATATTTTAAGCAAAATCAGCTGCATATTTCTGACAACGGACCATCCATTTCTGCTTGTGATTTGTTGGCTTCGGTGCTTTGGGTGGTTTAGGTCTTCGTTTAGGTCTTGATGTCCAGAGCTCCTTTTCCAAGTTCCATGTATTTCTTCTCTTTCCCAGCCCAGAAGACCCAAGCTTCTCCCATGGAAACCTTCATTGCACTAGGGACCAAGCTTCCCCCTTTAAATTGAGGTTTGGGGTAGGGGATAGGGTGCCAAGGGCCTGTTAGAGCTCCCTGCCCACCTGCCAAAGGACAGTGATGTTACTAGACTGCAGGCTGGTACTCAGCTTCCTTCTCCATCTCCCACCCAAGAGCTTGGTCAGAACTCCTATGTCTCCTGAGACCTGGCTACAAGGAAAGGCACCTGCTGTCTGGGCAGTAGAGCCATCTCTAAGAGGAGATATCAAGGAGGAGCCTCCTCACTTCCATTTGTGGCTGATGTTTTTCTTCTCTTTTTCACCTTATTTTCTGCCCAGCCCATCAAGAATGCCTCATCTAGGGCTGGGGATGTAGCTCAGTGGTTCCGCTGCCTGCCTCTCAAGTGCAAGGACCTGAGTTCGATCCCTGGTACCAAAAAAAAAAAAAAAAAAAGAATGCCTCATCTAGTAGAACTCAGAGCAGTTTAGGGTATCATGCAGTGCCCAGGGATGCTGTGCTCCCAAACTCACCAGCTCTCTTCTCCCTCCACAGTTCACTTCCAAGTCCAGTTTCTTGAACTTGATGTTTCTCTGTCCTGTTGTGAGCCAACATCTGTTTTGCATCCCCTTTGCTCCTAAGGCCATCTCCTTTCAGGCCCGGGTATGCTGTGTGCCTGATTCCCTGTTTTCCTGGCCCACAGCCCTCTTAAATCGGCATTGTCTGCCTGCCTTACCTGCCTTCTGCTCTCTCCATGTCTAGGCTGGGCCACTCCCCTTGTCTTCCTCCTCCTGCCTACCTCCTGCCCCCTCTGGAATGTAAACCACTTATCAGGTACTACTCTACCAGTCCTCAGAACGTGCCACAGATGTGGTATACACCAGATGTGATCAAAATACACAGTGAATTTTTAAAGTTCAAAAAGTGAAGACACATTGCCACTGATCCCCCTCAAAATACTCATCTTCATTTTGAACACAGTTATTTCATCGTTCTTTCCATTTTCCAAAGCTGTTCTGGGTGTCTCCTTTTATGAGTGTCTTCATGAGGTGTGGTCAAAACTACAGTGAGTACTGCTGCCAGTTCCACCCAGCAGGAAGGCACACTAGTAAGAAAATGACAGTGTTGCCTCATCAGCTTTATTCCCCAGATCTGGCCCTGTGTGACTTTCTGTTCCTCCCACAGTCAAAATAATTGTGAAAGGCGAGTGTTCTGGATCAATTCAGGAGGTTAGGCAGCCACAGCAGTGCAACCAAAGAACTCAGGACAGAGGACAGACTTCCAGAACTGCTTTAGAAGGTGGTAAGAATAGTGGTAAAGAATACATGTGTTCAAAGCGACGGAGAGTATTTTGAGGGGAATTCGTGGCAATATGTTTTTTTCCTATAATACTTTAAAAAATAATTTAAACATTCATTGTATTTTTTTTTCACACCTTGGAGCACTCTATTTACTTCACTGTAGGTCCCAGCTCTCCCAAGCTTGCTTTAGAATGACTAAGTTTGTTTAGGATCCGACACTCTACATTGGCTGGATTTTGCGAAAGAGTAATTTGTGTGATAAAAGCTCCTCGTGGCCTGGATGCTGAGCTGTGTCCATCTTAGCCCTTGACCTGGTTGTGTTTTGAGCACTTACCATTATTGGGCAGTGGACCCAGGCACTTATGTACACTTAGCAAGTATTACTGAGCGCTTTCACAGTTCACGGAAACCTTGGGAAATTGACAGTTACCTCATTCTGTGGATGAGGAAGCTCATCTCATTTACTGACTCCGAAGTCCAGAATCTCAACCATTCTGCTCTTCCTGGTAGGGGCATAATACTCTCAGGATATTCTTCAGACTGTAACAGACACTCTTAATTTTTGCAGTGATTATTGTATAATCCACTATGCTTGTTTAAACTCTAATTACAAAGCTATTTTATTGTCTAATGCTCATGCCTCCAGGTATTCAGCCTTGATTTAATGCCTGCTTCGAAAGGTAGATTTGTCATCTGTTCCGTTGTTCACATGAAGTAGGGCCCTTTCCTCTGTTTGACAACATCAAATCATAGAGAAAAATCACAAAACATGGGTTATGATAAACTATGCAGGCACAACAGTGATGTAAAATTTTCCTGTATAAGTCACCAATAAAGTGATAGATACCACTTGTATTGGTCAGGTTGGGAAAAAGTCCTGACATCCAGAACTTAAAAGAGAAAAGGTTTAATTTGACTACAGTTTCAGAGGAATCTGTCCGTGACTGGCTGGCTTCAAGGCGGGAACCTAACGGAAGAACAAAGATGCTCAGTTTATGGTGGCTGGGAAGCAGACTAGGGAACAGTGCCAAAGACGAAGAGAAAATACCCAAGGGACTAGAGATAGTACCCAAGTTCACACTTCCATCATCCACCGAGATGCACAGAAGAGCGCTTTAGCAATCCTCTAGGCGACTTCCAAGCCAGCCAAGTTGACAGCTAAGCTTAACTTCCACACCGATCTTGGCACAGTGTGTAAGAGCCTTTATCCACCTTGAATTTATACATCTTTTCAGTTAGTGGAATGCATCATTGAATGAGAATCATTTTAATACCCTCCATCCTAACACATTTTGAGCCCAGGAACAAGTTAAATGGTTAATGGGAGTTTAATGTGTTAAATGTGTCTTATGAGGTCTAGTCTTTAAAATCTCCATTAATATTTCTCTTGAAAAAAATTAAAGTAGTTAAGCTTGTTGCGAGGAGGAGAGTGGAAGGAAAATATCAGAATCAAGCTCATAGTGAGAGGATAGAATCTGACCTTTGGAAATTAGATGGAAATATGAAAATAATTCATGGCTGACTGAACTTTTCTCTTATTGTATCCCTCCTAGCATCTGGGGCTGAATCTTCTCCACGTCAATTTACTGTTATTAATGAGTCCGAAAATAGGCCCTACAACCTCAAGCCAGTGTTTAACCCTCCTGCACAGCAGACAGGGTCAAGGTGCTTGTAAAAAATAAGTACACTCTTCTTTTTTCCCAGCAATTGCATAGGCAAGGAAGTATAGGTCAATGTGGTTATTTCAAAAGGTTCTTTGCAAGCTTTGATTTGGCTGAGAAATGATGTGTTTAAGGCATTGTTTCATTTGCCCCCCTCCCCGCAAAAAAACCCAGATCCCTGAGACCAGGGCAAGATTGGATAACTTTGGGCATCTTTTTGGATGTGAAAAGTTTCATAACTCCTGAAAGCAGGCTCAGTAGTACATGGCTTTAATTTCAGCCCTGAAGGAGGCTGAGTCATTAGGAAAGACATTTCAAATTTCACCGGGATACCTTTAGTAAGACCTTGCATCAAAATTAACAAAAATAAAAAAGGGTGGAGGTTGTAGATCAGTGAGAGAATCCTTGAATTTGATCCCTCATATCACCCACCAAAAAACCCCAAACCACCCCCTACCCCCCAATGTCAATGTTCAGGATTGGAATTTTGCTTTGAATTTGCTCTTCTGGGTAAAACCTCTTATAAATGAGCTCCTTTTGGGAACGATAACTATTGAACCATCTGAGGTAGGAACAAAGATGTTGCTAATGTATGTAGAATTATCTTCCGCAGTCTACACTTAAAGGTGAGTGGTGCTGAGGAGTAATTAAGGTCTAGAGTTGGAGGGCGTGGGGATAAATACCAGCTCAACATTTTACTGGCTCTCTGATGTGGGAAAAAATTTCTGAATCACTCCTGCTCAGTCTTCCACATGTACCAAAAGGATGGTAATGTGTCAGTGATAAGATTAGTTGGATCAGTAAATGAAATCAAGAATTTAAGCATTCAGTATAGTTTCTGGACTATTGTAAGCAATGATAAATGCTTGCCATTGATAATACAGTATAATGAGATTTTCTTTTTTATCCTCCTGTACATTCTTCCTTCCTTTTTTAAGTTGTTGTCACACAGTAGATTTGAAACTAATTTTTGCAATCATTTGATTGTACATTCTTCTTTATACATCATTTGAGATTGTCACACTAAAGCCACCTGCCTTAGATTCATATGCAATTGTGCAGTTCCTACCACTGATTAGTTATGAAAGACAGGTGTGTAAGATATGTAAGGTAACTTGTTCCAATTCTCATGTATTTCTAACTTTTTCATCCCTTTAAGATAGCAAGGCAAGAAATGGATTTAATAAGTTTTTCAGTGTCCAAAACAGAAAGATACTGTTTCACTTTGAGATTCTTTCTGTTTACATCTCAAAATGATAATTCTAAATTTTTATCTTGTTAACAGCATTGAAAATCATCTCCCTTATAACTGCTCAGATTATTACAAAGATTGTTAACATTTGTAACAACCTTTGGGTGGAGATGCTGTTGATTGGACATTTTTTAAAGAAACTCATGAAATAGTCTACCATTAAAGAGACTCTTTTGGGCTTTGTTAGGTACTTAGGGAAGCAATAAATAACAGAATAAAAATCTCTCGTAATAAGCTTCTAGTGTTGTTATTAACACAAGCTTATTTTGCATATCTCATATTTTAAATAATACCATGGTTTAATGGAAGCCGTGAGACGAATGTTAAATTTATGCTCAATCCATGTGAGGTTTTGTATCTCATTCATTAATTAGAAACATCTCAAAGGTATATTAGTGAGTTCAGTGTTTAAGTGAAAGGATATTAAGTGACAGCGTGTGCCTAAGGTTAAATCCCTTTTTATTCCTCTGTCAGTTGACTTGAGAGTGTTAGCTGAGGTGCCCTGTTATCTCCATCACTTTGGCCCGTTGAACATTGTGCCTGTGTGACCTGCTTGGGTGACTTCTGCTTGTTTAAAGGTTTTCATGCTGACCAGCCTTCAACAGAGTATTTTGTGTTAAACAGCTGTGTGTTTCACATGGATTGGACAGTACTGACTTTGTTAACATGCCCCTTCCCCTTTTCCAGTACGATTCAGGATTTTTTGCTTTCCCTTCATGTGTGCATCTGACTTAACGTGTGCTGTTTCTCCCCACATCCCCCAAACAGAGATGACTATTGATGGGGCTGTGTTGCCCTCAGACTTCCAAGAGCATTGCCATTTGAACCTTTCATGACATGGCATGAATGCAGCCGTTGAGAATGGTTGTGAAACAAACAGAAAGTAGCCGTCTAGACGGCCAGCATCCAATGGGCGAGTCAAAAGAAAGCTGCTTTGCAGACCAGGGAGTCATTGATAAAAAATGGTCGTGAGGCATGTCTGGAGACCTCCAGACATTCTTAGGTGGTCGTTCCAGGGTTAGACATGTTTGCAGTCTCCTAAAGACAGGATGGAATTTCAGATTGGGTTCCAAAGTTTTCCTTGGTTAAGCTTCCCAACAGAGAGAAGATTTATGAAATGATTAGCTCAGTAGTCCCAAGTCCACTTAGAGAGAAAGATAATTACTATCACTGTGTTCCTGTTTGTAAATAAACACTTGGACTCATTTGTTCCCTGCAGGGTGAAGAAACCAAAAGCCTGACCCTTGTCCTGCATCGGGATTCTGGCTCCTTGGGATTCAATATTATCGGTGGCCGGCTGTGTGTGGTATGTTAATTGCTAAATTGTTTCACCTTTCCCTTGGGTAGCTGAAAGAGAGGTTAAGATTTGAGGGGTGAGGAGTGGAATCCTTGCTGACTTGTTGCACTGCCTGTAATTAGAGAGCAGTCTGTTTGCCTACCATCTTCACTCAGGGATTTTTATTTTGTTGTGTTCCCTACACTAGTGCTGTCCTAGTAATACACCGGCACGTGTAAATAGTTTAGCTTTTGGGGTGCATTTTTGATTGTGTGGCAGTTGGGGTGAATGAAGTTGTGTGGGATGTGTACAGATGGAACTGGGTACAAATCACCCTCCTAAACTGAGCTGGGGTGCGGATTATCTGAGTAGAAGTCAGACCTTGAGTTCTGCTCTGTCAGCTCTTCGTTAGTGAGGGATGGTACCCTACTATCTGAGTTGTCGCATCTCCAGTCTTCCCTCCCACTTCTGTTCTTTGGCCACCTCATTCATCATCATTGACCCCTCCTCAGAAAGAAGAGGCCAACTTCACATCTGTCAGTTGAGCTTTGAGGAGAATGTCTGCAGAAAGGGCTGTGGGGAATAGCCAAGGATGTGTTTCAGAATCTTGCCTTTCAAGAGGCATTATCTGAGTGTGTGGAATCCCTTTCTCTGTTCTTTCCCTAACCATTTCCTCATTTATTTCATTAAGATTTGCTTGTTCAACACATAAGTATTGAATATGGGTTGTTAGCTAAGGGCTGGGGGCATCTAGTAGAGACCTAGGAGGTGGCATCAATGAACTTGGGAAATAGATGTCCCAGTGGGAACATAGGGCAAAAAAGAAATCAATATGGAAACTATAGGTTGGGAGAAATGCAATAAAGAAAGGAAATGGAGGGTGGCATATAGGACATTCCAAAACGTCAAGGCCATCCTCAGTTAAAGTAGTCAGAAAAGGCAGGGGAGACACTGAGGACAATCCTACAGGATGAGAAGACTTCCAGCTGTGGGGTGAGTATGCTCTCCCCTCATGGAGCTCATGTGTAGATGGAGTAGGATGGGCACATCATGTCCAGTGAGGCAGGAGAGGGTGGCACTGCCCTCCTTAGTGTAACACTCTGTGCCCAGATCCGGCTGGAGATGCCTTGAAGGACCAGTTAACACTGGAAGAGAAGGCATCCTAGAGAGGGGTCATTGGAGATGAGTTGATAAAGAGCAGTGGGAGTTTGCTAGATCAAAACATGTTTTTGTTGTGTGTGTGTGTGTGTGTGTTTGTACTTGAGTACTCTTGACTATAAACAAAAGAGTATATTTAGCTACAAAATACCTGCATATATTAACTCTTGAGCTAATCTATTGCTGTTTTATAGAGTTACAAGCAAAGGGAGAATTGTAAACAACTAAATTAAAATGTTATTATGAAAACAATTTTGAACCTGTACCTTCAGTCACCCCAGTGCCTTGTGTTTCACATACCTGTTTTTGAAGACACTGAGATTGGAAATAATGAACAATCCCCAGGGTGGGGGATTTGGCAGTCCCTAAAACTCCTGGAGCAGTGGCTGAGTTGGGAGTTGGGGGATTACAAGTAGTAGAGAAAGTGATTTGGGTCAAGGAGCAGTCAGAAAGAGGCTAGGAGAAGAAATCAGGGATTTGATCATAAAAGGCCTGCTCAGTTATGGGGTCTAGCATTTGAATAACTAGAATAATGAGTGACCAAGCATGGCATCACTCAAAGGGAGTGACAGAGAGAGATTGATTGATGGATTGATTGATCAGTTTTGTGGTACTAAAAATTAAACCTAGGGCCACATACATAATATTAAACACTGAGCTACATACCAGCCATTTTAAAATTTTTATTTTTGAGACAGGATCTCACTAAGTCCAGGCTGGATTTGAACTTGTAATCCTCCTGCTTGAGCACCCAAAGTGCTGGGATTACATGTATGTACCATTGTGCCTGGCTACGAAGAGATCTATAAATATGCTTAGTTTTTAGCCAAAGCCAGAGTTTCAAAAACAGAAAAGCAAAAAAAGTTTTTTTTATAAGAAATGACAGCTTAGTTACAAGTGATTTGTAGCCATTAAGATGATGAATATTATCTGTCACATACACCATTAAATGATGCCATTAATGTGTAAATGCATAGGTGAGTGGGAGCAGCTGTTATTTCCACTTTACTCAACCCAAGGAATGTGCTCACATATTTGTGTTTCTCCCGTTATCTCTGTGAAATTCCTAAGAAGCTGTAGGATCATGTGAGCTTGGTGTATTTTTATTTTTACCTATTACCAGTTGGTTAAGGTCCCAGGCTGCATGCCATCAAGCTGTTCTGATCTTGCCCAGCAGCAAGGGTCGGCATTCCCCAGCCTTAGGAGGGGTGAGGGAGGAGCAAGGTGGGATGTGTAGTTAAATGTTTGACCTCATGAAACAACAGAATGCTACCATACGCTCTCCCACTTATGGAAAACATGTTTGCCATTGAGCACAGGCATCCTTGACTTATCTTTGTAGTTATTTTTCATACTCTACTCACCCATTATTATCAGAAACAACTTCAGTAAACAAAGTTTCTGCAGCTAGAAGAACCCGGGCTAGGAAGACCTCGGGTCGTCTAGCTCAGCCACATCAAAGCCCTGAGTTTGCAGAACTCTGGGATGGTGAGGTGTGTCTGTGGTTGCTGATTGCTCAGAGACTTACTATGTCAGTGCCAGTGAGGAGGGTGGCTGGTTTCTACACCTCACCGGGAATGGAGTGACCTGCCCCCGCTCACTGGGAATATATTACTTCCTTGTGCTTATCCAAGAGTATGTTTCAAGTTCTTTTCTTTTTCCTTTAAAAAGCAGATTCAAATACAATCCAGACCTCATTTTGTAGCTTTCATAAGTGTTCTCAGTTTATGTGGTCTTTCGGCAAGAACTACTTATGTCTGCCCCAGAGGAAAATTTAATTCCACATGAATATATTTGCCTTTGTGTTTTTTTCTTAAAAAAACAAAACAAAACAACAAACTTGTATTGATAAGCAAAAATAGCTTAATGAAATCGAAATGTATTCTACATTGTTGCTGGGCAAATCTGGCAGGTCGCTGACTGTATGCTAAAAAGCCAAGATGAGCGCAACAGTACAAATGCAATGTTAGCACTGAAAGTAAAGCATAGTTCAAATGATGTGTGTGTGTGTGTGTGTGTGTGTGTCTGTGTGTGCGTGTCCGTGCGTCCTTCCGTCCGTCTCCCAAGGGATTCCTGTTAGACGCTTGGTCGGCTTGTGAAATGGCCCAACCCCGGAGCTCCGACTTAAGGTTCATCATTGTGTGCCACTGTGTGTAATGCTCTTGGCAGGATTGCATCATTCCTTAGTCCTGAGAGCCCTGAAGAAGCGGCAGCCGGTTTGGTGTATCAGACTTTTTTTACTTAAACCTTTGGCAAGAGCACTGTATCTCCAGGTACCCCTGGGATGAAAACAATCCCTTTCGTTTTTCTTTTACCGAAACCAGCAAAACAAAATAAACCCCACGTCATGTTAGTTCACCTTGATAAGTAGCTGTAACTTAGAATGTGGTAGGAGAGGGGCCAAACAAGGAATAAAGAGATGGCTTCTAAGAGAAAAATCTAGCTGTCGAGGATGAGCTTGATCTGATGTTCTTTGATTTTGTGCTTTCTGTGGTTTTTTAAGCACAAACCGTCACCATCTGTCTTAATTTAACATATATTCTAGTATTTGTAATTGCTTGTCCTTGTTCTTCTCTGATTTTGCTTGATTTTTCTATTCTTTGAGAATAGTTACTGATATACAGTGTAGTATTTTGTAAAACAAACCAGAGCCAAAATTCCATTCCTTATCTCTTTCTTCCTCTTGATCCAAGAAATGTGAAGTGGTTAAATCAAAGGAAACACACGTTTCTTTTCATTTGATATATTGAAATCAGTTCACAGCGAACTCAAGTTTACTCATAGATCTTTGGTGATTTAGTGAGACCCTTCAAGTTCCTCTGTTGGGATATTGTACAGCCTGAAACATGAACTACCCAAATTGTGTATACATATTTTGAGCTTTTTTCTCAGTTGGAGAGAGAATTACATACAGAGCAAGTGCAAGAGAGTTGATCTAGCTTCAGTACAAAGCCAAGCTGTGACGCATTTTAGTTGTGTGACCTTGGAAAACTATTTTAACCTCTCTAGGTCTCCAGGTTTTACTCTGTGGAATGGATGCTTATTTCATATGGTTATTATGTGGATGAAATGGTGCGCACGGAGCACAACATTCCTAGTGCCTTGAATATTCCCAGTACATAGAAGCTGGTGTGCAGCCTGTGCGCCCCCTTGGGGTGTGCCTCTAGAGATCCACCCAGGTGCCTTGGGACTAGCGCCTCAGTGAGGCTGTTGGGAGAGGAAAGGGGCACAGAGGTCCTTGGATGGTCATAGTTAGTGTCCAGTGGGCCCATACACAATGCTGGGATGCTAGGCAAGGGTGCATTTGGGGCATAGCTAATGTGACACAGCACCCCCAGAATTGCTGACGCCGCTCTGGAAAGAGTGTTGACGGGATCCTGATGGCAGTTAGAGATTGTCTTTGTCATGTGGGGATAGATGTTGGGAAAAACACATCATGGGCATTTTAGGTTGTGATTTTCATTTGTTCTGATGAATCATATATTTGAGAGGGTAAGGGTGAGGGGAGTGTGTGTGTGTGTGTGTGTGTGTGTGTGTGTGTGTGTGTGTGTGTGTGTTGTGTGGGATTTTGTGGGAAGCAGGGAAAGGGGAGAGAAGGAGGAGAATGTTTTCCCAAACATTCTTAGTTACTGTTGAAGGGGGACCAGTTGAACCACATTGAGAGTAATCCCTTTCCCTGTTCAGAATATGGTCCCAGGGTGCTGTTTAAAGAAGAAAGTGCTATATTTTCATAGTTAGTTTTTTGACAGTGGCATCTTTATATATTTATGCAGAGTAAGTATTAAAATAGATCTTATGGCATTATGGGGAAGAATTTACCATACTGTTACAGGTTTTGAAATTTTTGTAGAACATCCTCAGCTTACTTTTCAAATGATTTTGTTTGGAAACAACATATGCTCCTGCCATTTAATTTATAAATTCATCTGTTAATCACTAGAAATTTAATCCACACATTTGGAAAGAATTCAGTGCTGTGCTGTTTGGAAAGAAGTTCCTGAACAAGCTGGGAGGGTTTTTATGAGCATGTTGGAGCCTTTTGGTTTTAAGAAAAGAAAGGAGTTGAGAAATGAGTTTCTTTCCCAGAAAATCTTAGTCCTGAGGTTTCAGAGATCTAAAGTGACAGGAGGAGTTTGGAGATCAAAATCTATTAGGATTTGTGGGAGGGATATGAGCTTTTCTAATACAAATCAGAACAAAGCCAAAATACCTGTTTTCAAAATTGGATTATTAGATATTGACCAGTTTAATGATGCTCTGTTCAGGAGAGATTGTGGGAGAACACTTTGTTTAATGAATTATCAGTACAAACTCTCTGGAGGGCAATTCAGCAGTATTTATCAATTGTACACATTTGACCCAAGAGTTTCAGTTGCTAGGGATTTGCACTAGGTGTATACTAACAAAGATATTTCAAAATCAGGTAGGAGTGTTTTACTGCATCACTGTTTCTAGTAGCAACAGCTGGTAGCAGTGCTCATTATCTAAATGCTAGGATACTTTTCAGATGCTTCAAGAAGTAGGGTGGGGACAGGGTGTGTAGCTCAGTCCAGTCCCAGCACCACTGAGGAAAAGAAGAAAGGAAGAAAGAAAGGAGGGAAGGAGAGAGGGAGGGATGAAAGGAGGAAAGGAGAAGGTAGTCAGAGAGAGGAGGAGGGAGGAGGAGAGGGAAACAGAAGGGTAAATGGTTGACGTTAGAAGATCATCAAGATTTGTGGCATTAAGTGACAGAAGCAAAGATGTAAGAGTAGAGCTGGCAAAACCCCAATAAGTGCATGAAAAAGGAAGATGCGTGCTTGAGAGGGTGATGCTTTAAAGTATTTTGGAAGGGATGCACAATCTGAAATAGATGCTTTATAGCACAAGAAAGACAAGAATAGGCTGGGGGCAGTAGACACTTAATATTCCCTCATTTGTGCTGTGGTTTGAAATATTTTAATGTGTATATGTTCATTTTAGATTTAAAAAAAACTAGATGAAGTAAACAGCTTTTATGGTATTGCAGCTTTTGACAAAGAAGGGACAGTAACTGTTTTAAGAGGGCAGACTTTATTTTCATGATCAACTTCATGCCTAGCATTCATGCCCGTGTTTTTTTAACCCAAAGGACAACCAAGATGGATCATCCAGCGAAGGAATCTTTGTATCCAAAATAGTTGACAGTGGGCCCGCAGCCAAGGACGGAGGCCTGCAAATTCATGACAGGATTATTGAGGTATGTGTACACTGGCCAGTGTCTTTTCAAAGGCTGAATGCCATCCCATCTTCATCTGGCTCACAGCACGATGGATGGTTGGGGTGGAAAGCCTCAAGTGGTGGATGGTTGGGTAGGAGGTGCACTTCTCCAATCATGTGGAACCAGATTGAGTGTTGATTGCCGTGGGGTTAAGTTTTTGTTAAATACAGAGAAGCTGGATTATGGGCAGCATGTTCACGATTTGGCTCCTTTCATGTGGACTTGTGTATGTTTTGTATGCTTCAGTTATAACTTTGTGCAAAAACCGTTGGAGGGTTGTATGTTAGTTAGAACCAGATGAGAAATCCCTGTTGTACAAATTGTGACTCTGTTCTTGTTGGTTACCAGGGCACAACTGTGTCAGCTTTGGAGTCATTCTAATGTCCTCAGAGCGCTCAGTTATTTTTACACATGCATTGTTCTCTTTTATATATATATATAT
>NW_022900940.1:7320581-7340954 GCF_012274545.1 Fukomys damarensis | reverse complement strand
ATATATTTGTCTTCGTAGCTCTTCACTTGTTCTCATTTGTCTTGATCACCCAGATACAGTGTAAAGGTTGGTGGTAGAAATCACTCACACATCATCACTGAGGTTTTCATTGTCATTTTTTGCTCATTGTCTTAAACCTTTGTAGAGCAAGTTGGTGCATTTATGGCAGGGAAGTAGGTTGTTCAACGTGCCCCCTCCAGCACTTTCAGTGAGATTGCTCAGTGTTTTGAGCTGCTTTGAGTTGCCGAGAGAATTATTTGTTGTCTCCTTGTGTAGGCTTTTGTTGCCGAGTTTGATATAAAGAACTACCTCTTTTGCTGATGGTTTTAACCACTCTGATTTCTTTTTTAATGAGTACATCCATGTACCAAATTTGTTCGCTTTCATATTAGAGAATAAGTAAATATGAGACTTCAAGATAATATCCTGGATCCCGTAAGACAGTCACCCACAGGCTCTTGCCATGATGTAGTGCATTAAATAAGAAACTAGAGAGATAGAGTAGAGACCACTAGGTGTTTGTTGTTCTGAACACATTTGTGCAGTGTCTGTATTTCCTGTGTGTTTTTATGGCCCATTTCAAAACTTTGGACTGAGTGGGAGCTTGACCATGAGCTAATCCATAAGTGAAGTTCATGTCACCCCCTGGCAGATGGCCACATATTTCTCCAGAGAAAGAGGCATTAAGAGAACAAAATCTCACTCTTCCAGACTCATCTGAAAGAGTTCTGCAGTGTAGTGCAGTATGCCTCAGGGTAATAAATATCCTCAGGAAAATACCCAGTTAAATCTCCCAGAAAAATGAACTAGAAGAGTTAAGGTACAAGCAAAGCTCACTGCTGTGAGCAAGTGGGTTCAGTCTGATCCCATATTAGCAGGATACTTGATTTTGTGTTACAGATTATCGTAATATTGTTACATCCCCTTGGACCTTTAGACGAGCCCTTAAAGTTGGAAACCTTTTAGCCTCAAGCATTAGAGTCACTTCCCAGGTCGAGGGTAGATTTTCCCTAACAGAAATTTTCTTGGGCAAGAGCCCTTTCCTAAGAGCTAACATTCATTACTTACCTTTTTTTTTTTTGAGAGGGAATACATTTTCTGAGACTATTGTTCAAAAAGATAAGTACAGCCTCTGTTGCCAAGGGTTTGGGGAACAGCCAGTTTCTCTAAGTAATGGAATTTCGCTGCTCTTATGTTTTGCAAATGAGAAATCTACAGCTGGGCAGGATTTTCTCTTGGCAGAGGATGATCTGTATTTGAAATGTTCAGTACGGTTCTGGTAAGTCACATTCTGCTTTTTGGACAGTATGTAAAGTATTAATCATGTCCCAGTGTTGAGATGGAGAGAAGGATGATCACAATAGAGAAACGATATATGTATAATTGCAATTGACACACCGTGCCCTTCTCCGTCAAATTCTAATCTCTTTTGACATGATACAGGATTCCCATGACTGAAAATATGTTCTCTGGTTCACCTCATCTGTGTCTGAGTTTATTACCAAGAGGCATGAGTTTGATTATTGTGTGTGTGTGTGTGTGTGTGTGTGCATGCGCATGTGTGCTTGTGTGTGTTTCATCACTGAGAAGAGTTAGAGACTTTATGGTTTTCTGTCACATATCTCCCTTTTCAGGGGAGAGAGCAAACTACCACCAGAACTTTACTATGAGAACTTTAATTCTTGCCAAAGGGTGCTTATATTAGATCCAGAAAGACAGATGGAGTTTTGTCCTTACTGCAAAGTTACTATGCTTTGACTAGTATCTGTTTTCTGAAACTAGAGCAGTAATCTTCAACAATATTAGTGGTAGAACTGCTTCCCCCCTTTTATAACAAATATTTTGAAATGCCACCCATGTGGTAATTTAATAAAATTCACAACTTTTATATACATAGATATATGATATTTGTATATCTATGCATATAACACACATGCAGATGTATTTGTAATACTATACTAATATAGAAAAAGCAAGGTGATCTATAATAAAGTATATCTATCTGAGTATAAGTATGTGCGGAGAGTGACTTAAGACGTGGTGATGCTGTGGGCCGCTGGTGCCACCGTGCAGGTGTGTTGTGACACCAATAGCCACCAACCATGTCCTCTGCTTGGCTCCTCCACAGCCTGATGAGAAAGCTTTACTGGCCTGTCCTGACACTGGCAGGGAATGGTGGGCTTCTCTAGATTAAATGCCTGCTCAGCCACCTGGCTGCAGGAGCCCAGGCTCATCGCTGATGTCATGTGCCTCCCAGCCCTGGGTCTAGGTGGACAGATTGTCATCACACCTCTCCTACCTCATGTCCACACTTTGTATTTGCCTGATATTTTTGTATCTTCATCATCTCCATAGCCTGTGAGCTCCCTCCAGCCCTTTTTACCACTTCGGACCCCACATTAGATTGTTCCTATTTAGAAAATCAAATTTAGTTTCCCCCTAGTATCTTTTAGTATTTGTTTGAATCCATAACTGTCACAGTGGTTTTTGTTTTTCTACCTCCCAGTCTGCTTTCTGAGATGTTTTTTAAAACAACACAGGCTCCTTTACTTCAATGCCACCAGAATTCTTAAAGTAACCACACTGCTTCTGTTCTTTCCAACAGCTTAAGATCTTTGGGGGAATCTTTCCAGTGCCCAGTATGGGTTAGCCAGTGGAAACAAATGTCTTTACAAGTGTAACACCTTTCTCCATGGCTATGCTAGTTTACTCCACTCTAGACCAATGATATTCTACCTGACTCTATTGTAAGTTATTTCAGAAGGAGAAAGGGGTGAGAAATCCCATAATGTTATCATGAAAAAATCCATTAAGATTTTTCACCCTTAGAATTTGTGGGGAACATGCTATCTTTCTATCAGTCCAGGCAGCCTTGGATCACATGTTCCCCCATCGATTATCATGTGAATTATTTGGCCTGTCTTCTGAACACTTCATTTGACAGAATGCTTGTACAAAAAAAAAGAATTGGAAAAACTAAGACCTGTGAAGAGACCATCAAGTTTACTCTGAGGCCTGTGCTATTCAGTGCATTATTTCTTCCTTCATCTACTTTTTGTTTGGCATGGTCTGCCTGTAAGCTAAAGGCCCACATGATAAAGCTGTGCTGACATCCCTTCCCAAAGACTGGCTGAAGCTGTCCACATCTGTATTTTTTTATCAGTCTTCAGGATTTGTGAGTTGGAGAACTGAGCTCATTCTTGTTTTGGCCATCTCTTTGCTATTTAAGTGGATTAAAAATTATTGGTTAGAATTTTTAAAAATTATTTCCATTGAAATTTGAATTTGGTATTGGAGAAAAAAATATTCCATATACCAAGTAATTTTTAAGTTATACTTTTCATTATAGGACTAAGAAGAACTTGATATTCTTGGTGCAGCTGCACACAGGAAATTTATTGACAAATATACATAATCCATTTTTGATAATGTTAAAAGTAAACAACATGAAGCTATATTGCTACACTGATCCCCCCCGACCACATTCAATGGAGGAGGATGAAGAATTCAGTGGCATTTATCCATTTAATAAGTAAAACGTACTAAGGTGAATGTGAAATCTCTTAGCTTGTTGCTTTAGTTCCTGAGCTGTTCTGTTTTGATGAGAAAGACTTGGTGTCATGTAAGCTGTCCTGGGAAGATTCTTTGTTAGCTGCAAAGTAAGCGGGTTTCAGACACCAGTATTGGTACTAAGCTTCACCCCTCCATTTCCTGAGGGAGACTAGAGTTTCATCTCATACACCAATTTTAATTGGCTGACTGGGACATCACCTAAGGTTATAGGTCATGGAATCCTGTGACCTTGCCCGGCCTATGGTGTGGAGCATGGTGACTATTTAGTGTTGTTTGCCGTGGGCACAAGTGAGGTAAAGAGTGACTTTTTGCTGCACGTTGCTCTCTCTGGATTGTCCTGTTTACATGTTTGGGGAACTGCTGCACTGTCATTTGTAAGTAATGTCAGGGTACATGATGATAAATCAGTCTATCCGTTTGGTCTTCAGATGTAAAATAAAGTGAGCACAGCTTCTTGTTTTTTCCCCTTTTATTGCGTTCACTCACTACAACAGAGGACCCTGACAAAATAGCATAATGTTTCTCTAAAATGTACTTCTTTTCTTTCATACCAGAAGGGACAAGTCCAAGGGGAAGTCAGGAGACACAGCTTTAAGTCTCTAGCTACTCCCTCTGTGGACTTGGTATCCCAAACGTCGAGCCTAAGTATCTTTAGCTCTAACATGGGAAGAGTCTTACTATTTCTTTTTCCTACTGGTGGTGCTCCCCAGGTGTATCAAGGAGATAATGTATGTTAGAGGAATTTGCTGTTAAGTTTAGACGTGGAGAATTGTTATTTCGAATTAAAATTTTGGTATGGAATATAAAAATTTAGTATCAAAGATACATGTAGAAGTTAGCAAAAAACAAAACATTTCTGAGATGTTTTCTTCTTATGTGTTACCGAAAGAAGGCAGTGCTGCTAATGAATTTTTTTAGAAAACTTTAAACTATTTTAGGGAGATGTACTTTCTAAAAGTTAATAATATGACCAGTCAAAAAACTAAGTATTCCCCCTTTACTCCACAACTGACTTTTAAGGGAACATTTTGTGTTAATTTCTCTCTAATGATGGCACATACTTCCTTGTAATTATGTGTAGACTTAGTTATTTTTGCCTTATTATTTCGGTCTTGAAACCAGATTTTCAAATGGACAGCTTTGTAACATTCAACGTTTCAAACCGGTTTAACACAAAAGTGAGTTGAAAAATAGAACATATGGTATGATGCCATTTGTTTATTTTAAGGCATTTATATGTATTAGCTGCTGCCTAGGAAAAATAGTCTGAGTTAATAAACATTTTATAGTTACTGTTATTTGGATATTGGGATTATGGAGTACTTTAAATATTTAAAATCACATTTCAGGTATGTTGAAGTTTTTTAAAGTGAATATTTTTTATAATCCAGAAAGTAGCAAAGGAGAAAAACTTGTTGAGTTAGCGGTTTCTTTTGAATTTTAAGTATCACAAAGCTGATTGCTACTTGTAGATTTCCTTTTTTAAGAAATTATTCAACATGAGGCTGAGGGAGGGGTTAAATGGTAGAACGCTTGCCTCGCATGTGTGCAGGAGGCTTTGGGTTCCATCCTCAGCACCAAAAAAAAAAGTCATTCTCATTTGTAGATGCTCACAGCATATATAACAATAGTGAAAGGAAAGGGTCCAGGCCTCTCTTTCCGGCTGAAAATCTGTAGTCTGGGTACTTCTCTTTGGCACAGCATTTCTCCCATTCTGTGCTTGTTCATTATAGCTCAGTTCTAATTGACAAGGAGTTCTCACTCCATGAAAGCTTTACATCTGTCCCTCATAGTCTTCTCTTAATATGATTTAATTAGTTCACAAAGTATTTTAAAATCAGGAATAAATCAGAAATGACTGGTGTCCTCCTAAAGTTTTTCAAGGGAAGATTAAGTCAGAAAATTAAATCTTGTTTAATTTCCTAAGGACAACAGAGTAGTTCAGCAAACCCTTGGCAAAACAGATAAAATATCTTATATTTGGTCATCTTCCTTACACATGGCACTATTTTGAGAACACTCATCTTTTCTAAAAAATTAAATCTTTGTGTCTTTGCTTTAGCTTTGTGTTGTCAGATAAAAAGAGCTAGATACATTTTTATTGAATTTGGAAGATTTGGGATGGTCTGACTTAAATGATAAACTGATTTGTGGGAGATGTGGGAAGAACCCTTCAAAGTAGTAAATAGCTATTTGCCTATATTTTTTATCAGTGCTTATTAGTTATACAGATTAGTTTCATTTTGGTAGATTTTTACATGCATGCAGCGCATTTGAATCACTCCCTCCATGGTTTGAAAAGTTAAAACTCAACACAGTGCTTATATAGATTATGGGGGATGTGTGTTGGGGGGTGGTGTCAGTGGGCCTTGCAATTAGACAGATTCCTGAGGAAGTAACAGGTGCAAACACTGATTTGCAGTTCTGCCCAGCTTGAGCTTCCTGGGTGCTGTGAGCTCCTGCCTAATTAGGGAGTCACAGCAGTTTGAGTTCTCTTAATGAACACTGATGGCTCCTTTGAGTTGCACAGTGGAGGGCAGGGGCCATGAATCAGTCTGCCACACCACGTCTGCCTAGCTCAGTGAGGACTCTGACTTTTGCCCTACCTTTCTGTGTGAACTGCCTGAAGCAGGGTCCCAGCCCGTTTCTCCTGAGAGTGGCACTTCCTGCAGCTCTTTGGTTTTTTCATCACTTTGTTTCTTGCTAGTCCAAGTGGGTCATTTAACAGCTCTCAGGGATCAGAACCGAAAGCCCAACATAGTTCGGTTTCATAGCAACTTCCCCATCCCTCAAGAGAAAAATTTCAGTAAATGAAGAAAAGGACTAAATATGTTTGTATTTTCTATTTTAATATTTGGAGGAGCTCTGAGGTAGATATAGATCACTGCTAACAATCACTAACTGGCTTTCTGTTCTTTTCAAGAATGCTGTTGCTAAGAATTGTATGCTTCCACACAGGTTGATTTGAGAATGCATTGGCCAGACATATCACTACCTGTATCCAAAAAATGGCTCTATATTGGTTTGAAAATACAGCGAGATGAGTCAGAGTGCTCCCTGGTGTGGCTTGTTGTCTTGATGGTTCGCAAGTTCTTAGGGTAGCCGTGAAAGAAAGACAGTGGGTAGCACAGTATATGTTCGTGCTTTGGGTGTGCATTGGGCTTTCCCTGATTGGAGACAGGTCAGGATCTTTAGAGCACTAATGTGTGGGCTCCTGCTTTGGGAAATTTACATGTGTGATCCATGCAGAGGTAACTGACACTAGGCTAACTAGAAGGACACTTAGTATGTGCAGTGATTGAGCACCATGGGCTGTAGAATCAGCCCAGCTTTGAAATCTAGTTCTACTCTTTATTACCTTCAGACCTTAGCCAAGCTTCTTATTGTCTTTGAGCATTGTTTTCTTCCGTAATATGTGGATAATGTTACATATGGCATAGGTTTGCCATAATGAAGAAAATACTGCATGTGCCCAAATACTGTAAACTTGGCTCAGAATAAATGCTCACTAGGTGATTCGTTCTGTATTGTTTCTTGTCAGTCTTCAGAGCCTGGCTGGAGAGAGAGGCCTTCCAGCAAGCCAGTGCTTTGATGATGGCTGTATAGCACAGTTTCATAAACCTGAAATTACAGTTGTGAATAGGCCATTTTAATTTGTCTTAGATTTCTTTTTGAAATAGTAACACTTTGTATCTGGGTTGAGTAAGAGCTGCCACTTCCTAAGGCCATATAAATCAAGATACTTGATCAATCAGGAATAATTTTTAATTTATGTCTTTGTGTGAACAACATGGTAATTCACTGCACATGTGCTGACTTAAGTGTTCTAAAAATAAAGTAAAACAATCATGCGTGCAGTATCAGCTATTTCAAAGCGCCAGAATAGATTAGGATTTTCCATTTTACATTGATTCAAGAAGAATAGTTGGGATTTTAACATTTTGATGTGTTTGTATTCCTTCAACAAAATCTTCCCTCAAGACTGCAAGTTATATTTCATTTCTTCTTAGGGAAACATTTTCATTTCTTAACAACAGTGTAATGCACCAATGTAGAAAAATTGGAAAATATAGTGAAGACGAAAATAGAACCCTTACGGATACTAAGCATTGTCATTACCGAAAACTTTCTTAGTTTGATCACTGAAGAATGGACTTAATAGCTTTCATGCTGGAATCTGATGGGGTGTGGGAATTGCATGTGGAACACATCATATTTCCATTACGTGTTTGAAAGTCTAACCTAAATGAAATGGGAGGAGTTCAAATAAAATGGGATTAAGAAAGATTTTGTTGCAGCACTGTTATTAGATTGCTGATGTTTTGTGTCAGTCTTTGAAATATCTGAGTCCATGTGCTCATAAGAGTCTTGTGTGATATGATTTTAACATGTGATGGGGAATTGAAATGGAATTAATTGCTTGCGATAGAGGGAGTGTAAAAAAGAAGGAACTGAACAAAAAGTCATAATATTTTCACTGAAATCGTGAGACTTCTCAATGCTTTCCATCTAGCAGTATCTTAATTTCCTTTGGCTATTAACAAGTAAGTTGGAGAACTAGAAAAATATACTTTCCCTTTAACTCTAAAGGGCTAATGATATTGTAATAACGTTGTTGAGGTTTTAATGTCACCACTCAGATGCCCTAACAGCTTCTTGGTACCTCACAGCTCCTTCCTTTTAGTAGAGAGAAATATGATCAAACCAGAGGAAGGAAATTGCTGAGTTTGGTAGAGTCATTTTCAGTGAAACATTACCTTAACCTTAGTATTTGCATTTTAATCAAGTTCTAAACCACACTTTATTATTCATTTGCCAGTCATCTAATTTGCTGTGTTTTGACGAGTAAGGTTTTTATTTGTTTGTTTGCTTGGAGTTAAAAAGCTTATATAAAATATCCATGTGTATATGTTACTCTATAGAAGAGTATATATGAATACATAAGTGAGTGTGCAGGAATGTGCACACTTGTACACATAAGCACTTCTTTGTTTTCACATTAACCTGTGAGATTTTTACCTTCATTTTGTATGAGTCACATGGGAAACCCATGGCACATTGAATGAAGTTCTGAGTTGTTCTGAATATAGTCTGTATTTAAGAAAATTTGTTTATACTATGTAAGAAATTAAAGGAGAATCTTTTGGCCAGGTCGTAGTATGTAGAGTAGTGGCAAGAAAATCTGTTGTGATGGTGGGACTTAATCACCTGTAAAGCCCCTCACAGGTAAGTTTAGGTTCATTTGCTTCTTATATTAATGAACTCAGAGGTGTAAGGCAGGGGGTCAGCCCTACCAGATTTAGTAGATTTGACTGAACACAGAGAATGCTCTTAATTGAGAGGGAAGAGAGTAAGGAAGTAAGTCGCTATTTCTATTAAAATATTTCTTTTCTCCTTTAGTTATTTGGAAAGCTAAGTCCATACCAAGTGTTTATTGTTTTTTTGCCACAATTAAAATATTAAGGGCGTTCAATAATAGAAGTTGTTTGTGGCCTTTCATTAGAGTAGATCCAAGTTCTAAGTGACCTTTTAGAATTTAACAGTTTTTAAAAGGTAATAATAGGTTTTTAGTTTGTGTGTATATTATAGAATAGCGATGTTCATTTTGGGGAGTTGGTGCATGCATTAACATATCTTGCTCATTTTGCTTCCTTTCATACTGAATCAGCTGCTTTCAATCTTAGTTAGCATGACACATGTAAGAACTGTAAGCCAAAAGGGTATAAAAATAACATTGCAGAGAGCTGGGAGTATAACTCAGAGGCTTTGACAACACCTCCTTGCCTAGCATGTGTGAGGCCCTGGGATCCATCCTCAGCACAACAAAAAAAAAAAGAAAGAAAAAAGAAAAAAGATCACATTGCTTACCAAGAGAACTGATCGTTAAGCTACCTAAGATTATCCAAGAGAGAAGCTTAGGCTTTCTGCTATACCACGGGGGAGGGGGACAATACAGGCCCATCCAAGGAAGATCAACAGTGAGAGATGGTCAGTAACCTGAAGCATTTCTTATGGATTGCAAACCCACACAAGCATCTCCCGTAACAGGTAGTCAGTTATATACCACCTGTTCATGTTTTGCCACAGATGTACCGCCTGTTTTGCTAAGCACTTAACATTTTTCTTAAAGCAACATTCTTTTGCTTAATGTAAACTTATTTTAAAAGGAAATGAATGTTGTGACTAACTGGAAAGCTGTTTTAAGATGTCAGAAATAGAAAATAACAGTTAAAAAAATCATAAAAACATTGCTGATTGATTTAAGCTGGAGTCTTTCCTTGTGCAGGAGTATGATTCTTGAGCCTTGCTTTCTTTTTGTATAGAAGTAAAATTCTTTCATGAGATAAAAGTCTGGACAGTGACTAGGAGTAGCACTTAGGGTAGCTTTTTAGGGTCCTATTTCGGTTTTCATCTAGGTAATTCTTGAGTGTGTTCATCCTGTGCAGATGCATGAAGACTTAACACTATGTTCACTTTCTGTACATTGTTACACTTAAAGTTTGTTTTAAAATTGGTGCTGTGATCATTTAGCCTTATATCAAGTCTGACTGCTAGACATAAGCAGGGGGTTGGATAGAGACGGTGGAATAACCTCTTATTGGAGCGGTTTCTTTAGCAGAGCTGAGAGCCACCTAAAGTAGTGCTGGGTGTTCCCTCACTTCATCTTACGTGTAGCTGCCATGGACCAGACTGAATGACTTTGGTAGCAACTGTGGTTTGGTGGGGGAGGAAGCAGGACCCTTTAAAAACAACCCAATGCTGAGAACAATTAATTATTGTTAACGAATCTCAGAGGCAGCAAGGTAAAATTGGCATCATAGGCCAGAAATTGTGGAATTCCTCTTTCACAAACACAATTTTATTGTTTTCATAGTTTTTAAAACTGCTGTCTTCACCATTCCAGTTGTAGGTATTTATCACATGCATATCTTTTGATTGATGCAGCTCAGACTGCTCACCATGCTAGACTGCTCTTCAGAGGAGTGTTTTGCAAACTTTTTTGGTACTGACCTGTAGCAAAAAATGCCTTGTATATGGCCCAGCACAGCACTGCAAATGTGAGTGGGTGTGTAATATGTGTACAGTAATGGAAAAAATACTTCATAAGGCATTCATCCTTGCTACATACAATGCAGTCTGATATTTATATTTCATTCTTTTTCTTTGAATGCTTTTTGCCACCCACTAAGTTGATATTATGGCTCGCTAAAGGGCAGTGACCCAACATTTGCAAGCATTCTGCTTTGGAAGACAGACATATGTACCTTATACAGCATAGGTCTTATCCTGATATTCTATACTGGAGTCTGCCAAGTCCACTGATGGCAGTTCTGAGACCCAAACTGTTGCCAAAAGGATGGAGTCAGATTTGATAAAGTATACGGCCTATGTTTGCAAGAATAAGATCCCCTGCCTGTCATCTTTCTACCCATATCTTTCTTGCTTGGTGCACAGTTCATGGGTTTCGTATACCACTCACAAATGGATAACATGAGCCAGTGGACACTTGGATCGTAATGGGATAACTACAAAGGGACCCAGGTCCAGCCTTTGGAAACCGAAGTTGTTTCTGTGTGTGAAGCTTTGGTGTGCAAGGTCATGTCTTCTTCCACTGAGGAGCTTGGACCAGCCTGATGATTTGTGTGGAGGCTTTGTGTGGCCTTTGTCGTGATGGCCTTCCATGTGCTGCTGGAAGTTCGTGAGTCACACCCATACAGGCTTCCAAATCTAGCACCTCTCGTGGTGAGAGGGCCTTGTGAAGTGTGTGGTGGGGTGGGGAAGGACCAAGGAGAGCGCTGTTTTAAGTGTAAGCCCCCCACCCCCGAGAGCAGAGATATGTAGATTAAGCCCTATACTTCCTGTTTTCCCACTATCTAGCACCATGTCTGGTGCAGAATATCTGATCAGTAAATATCTGTTGCCTGACTCAGGAATAGACTTTAAGTCACATGATCAACTTCTAAGTGTAAAAAGGCAGGCAGTCACATTAGAAGCATTCAAGGCAGGTGACAGTATGTCATGAGGCTTGGAGGATATTTGATACTTTGACGACACCTCCTGCAGACAGGTGGAATCTACCAGCTGTTCGTACAGGAATAGTAGCAGGTTAAAATAGACATCTCTCCCAGTGCCAGGAGGAATTTGGGAACAGAGAGTTCCTTTATTTGGAAGCTTGGGAGAGGATGAGCTTGCCAGAGAGAAATTATGAGGAAGCCCTAATTTTGCTTTCAAAGTAAAAAGATAAATATAATTTAATTATTATAAAAATCAGAAGTTCAATTTTTGGTATACCACAGCAGGTTTTAGAAACTAAAGTTCAGAAAAAAGTGAAAGATGTTTGTTGCATTTATGAATTCTAATCTATCTTGTAAGTAAACATTTTTCTTAGTCCTGTTTAGCAGTAAGATGTAAGAAATTGAGTTATTTGCAAGTAAGTTACTTTCTCTTAGACAGAGTATGAGTTTCCTTTAGCACCTGTGCTTCTCGCTCAAGCTGTGGTCTTTACCACCATATTGGAAAAACATTTAACATTGGTCACCTTTGTCCCCTCCTCTGTCATTGTCTTGGATCTTATCTCTCTGTCCGAGCCAGTTTTAAGACCATGAAAGCAATACCAACTATGACCTGAATGATGCCTTTGCCCACTTGTGCCTTGAGAGTGCCGTTTTCTTCCATGGAGGTTTAGCCCCTATTACTGCCATGGAATCAGCGTGTGTGTTCAAGGAGACAATTTCTTCGTCACAGTTGCTTAATTAAGCTGAACTCTCAGTGAAGTGCTAATCCATAGTGGAACTCTCTGAGAGCTTCTCTAAGGGGAAATGCAAATGAGAGCATTAACCAGAGGCCTTCATGGCTTCTTGCCACTGGGCCACAAGCCAGGAGGGATTTGATGAATGGGACACTGCATAGAACCTGTTGCAGTCAATGGGTTTATTTTGCTTTTTACTATTAGTTTATTTATCAAAAATGTTGGAAATTTGTATTTTTTGCTGAACTAGTGAGGAAAAGTAACAAACTGATAGTAGACGAATGTCCTTGTAGAATAACTATTAAGTCCTACAGGATGTGAATCTTAATATAAATGAAAAGATCAAAGTAGGAGTATCTCAATAGACATTTCCTAAATGTTTTCTTAATACTATTTGTTAACAGAAACTTTAAAACCTGAATTCCTATGATTTAGAATGGTAAGACCAATATAAGGTATTGATTTTCATTTTTCCTTTAAGTGCTTCAGCCAAGAAAGAAAGCTAGAGATGTTTAGACCTAACGGCATCTGCCTGTGTACTTTGCACCAGCCAACTTGAAGCTGAAATATCATCTCTCAAAAGTAGAGGAAGCCTGTAATTACATTAAATAACTCATTGTGAAACAAAAACAACAACAAAAAATTTTTGGCTTGAAGATCTCAAAAGGAAATGATAAAAGTACTATGATGTCTTTGTTCTTTATTGGGATGGGATGGCAAAAGTTTTTTTCAAGTGGACTTTTTAGTATTGTAAATGATATCTCAGTTAAACTAAATGGCTAGTAGTAAGGTATCTACATCATTAGCTGCTTTTGTTAACACAAACTTTTGAGTGCATTTTACGTAGCACTTTTGCTTATTTTGAGATTCTGACAAGAATGAAAATATTCACAATATAAGGCAATGGTGTTTGATAAAATAGCTTTTGTATTTACAGGGCCTACCATGGAATGCTGTTGTTTAGTAACATTCTTCTAGTAACACTAGATTTAAAAGAGATTAAGGCTAGAGGAATCTATCAAAGTAACTTTAAAATGATAATAAAGTTGCAACTTGTAACAGGGCTTTATCGGTAATACATTTCCCCTTCTGTCTGAATCAGCTTTCATTTTCTACAAAGCATGTGCCTGTACTTACAGGTACACCCACCAGTAACTGGAGCACCCAACTAGGAAATAAAAGTGGGTAACTTGTGCTGGAAATGGAGCCATTTTCCTAATTGGGGAAAATGTGTTCTTAGTGCTCAAGTTAACTCCAAAGTGAAGGAGGGCTGTCTTTGATTATCCTGTTTGGTCTTATCCTGTTTGGTTTTATCTTGTGGTTCCCATTCCTCTTTTCTTTTTTCCTTTTTCTCCCAAACATCTCCCCCATTGCACCTGAAGTTCAGTAGCTGTCGTGGAAGAGGCTGCTGTGATAGGATGCCAGACTCTCCTCCAGGAAAGCATGGGAGCAGAGCCCTTAGAATATAAATGGACTGCCTGTCTGTCCATCCGTCCTTCCTTCCTTCCTTCCTTTCTTTCTCTCTCCTCTCTTTTTTCTCCCCTCATTAACCACGCCAGAAAGAAGGAATGTCCTTCCTTGTCAGAGAGAGAAAAGAAGCTCAGTGACATTGGAAGTGAAAGCATAATGCTAATTGTTGGTGCTTTAATGGTACGGACCACCTACGGGACAGAACTAGAATTAGATTTTTTAGATCTTTCAGCAAGTTGAAATGCTGTTTTGATTTAAGTTAGGAGAGTACCACACGAGGTGCTACACATACTGATTGTCTCTGGCTACTGGAGAGTGGAAATTACTGTTCCATGACTTTAGGATGGCCTGTGTGTTTGATGAGCTGGCTGAGGGATTTTCATAACCATAGCCCATGTGGACCCATTCATTCCATGGTAAGTTAAGATAATGAGCTGACTATCCGGGGCACAGGTTCTGCCCAGTACAGGATTATGGTATCAAGTGGATACAGGCTGGGACGCTACCCTGCCCTGTTTACGTGTGGGGTTTTCTTGCTTCCTATTAAGTTTTACTTGGGATAGTGGAGGTCATGTGGGAAGAAGAGAAGCCCTGCTGTTGGATGTGCTTTGTAGGGCATGACTTGACAGACCTCCAAGGGGAGATGGTGAAAGAGTGGACATCACAGTGGACTGGCTCAGCCTGTCCGGGAGGGTAACACATGCATCCTCTAGTGAAAGGGTCTGGAGATCACAGCTGAGAACACTGACTCCTACCCAAGAGGTTTTAGCCAGTATGGTTTATCCTGTTACCTGGTGTAGAAGAACTTATTCCATCTAATCCTACCCCAGTCACAATATTGCACACCAGCATCACCTTGGTGTGCAGTGGATGTGGCCAGTGAGCTGCGTTGGGTTTGCTCTCAGCTGTGATTCTGTTAGCTGTGTTACCTTGGGCTAGTTTCTAAACTTTTCTGGACTTTTCATTTTCTTGTCAGAAAAATGTGAATCAGTCCTTCAGTTAATTATTTCAAAAATTTAAAAGCGTTCTTAGAACACATCAAGTAGTCAGTGACATTATTATTACTGTATTACTACTGATAATTTTCATTTGGTGAGATTCTCCTGTAACTTGTGAGTCATACATCAGGAGCACGGGCTGAGCGTTTAGTTGTCCTAAAGTGTTACTCCTGGTTTCCCCACTGTCCTGCAATAACATGCAGTCTTGTTCTCATTTTACAAGTGACACCACTGAGACTTGGATAAGTGCCTCATTATGTCACAGCTACCCACTGAGGAAGACAGGATCCCAAAACTACATCTGGCCATTTGTACATTCCTCTGTGTCACATGTCTGCTTAGCCAGACACCATGCATCAGATATGGGAGCCTTGCTAAGTGAAAGGCATTTTACAGAACTCTCTCGCTCTCCCTGTGTACTCATACACAAGCAATAATCATCATAAAAACAGCTAGACAGGGCATGGTGTGCACCTATAGTCTCAGCATTGGGGAGGCTGAGGCAGAAGGATCATTTGAGTGTAGGAATTTGAGGCTACCCTGGGCCACATAGTGAGACTCCTGTCTCAAAAAACAAAGCTACCCCCTGAAGCCCATATAACCAGTTTTATATAAAATAGAAATTTAGTTTGACTTGTTTACTGTTTTGTTTTCTGAGATAGTGTCTCACTGTGTAGTTCAGGCTGTCCTTGAACTCACTAGGTCCAGGATGTCCCTGAACTCATGGCAGTCCTCCTGCCTCAGCCTTCTTAGTGATGGGATTACAGGCATGTGCAAACACTCTCCACTTAAAAATTTGTTTGAAAAGTTTTAGTATAAATGTAGGACATGGTAAGAATTTGTGTATATCGAGTTGCGAGCAGTAATATAACTTGGAGGGTAGAAAGAGTAGATTCTGAGATTGTTTTATAATATGCATGTCTTTCACTAAAAAAACTTTTATTGAACATTCCACCCCCACAATTATTATGTTATGTGGTATTACCACAGTCACTGAAACAATAGAAATTTTGAAATGAAGAAAACACACCTGCCTTCTTCTCTTTGCCTTCCCCCATGCCCTGAGGTCCTCGGTATGCCCTGGCACGTTGCCCTCTGTGCCCTTCACCGAGATCCTTTGAAGTAAAAGCTACATACACACGTATGAGATGTCAGCTTTTCCTTTCCGTTTTTGATCATTGTCTTTACTCCTGTACAATCTTAATGTTTTCATTTGACAGCATACTTTTCTTTAATAGTGTATCATGGCCATTCCTTCAGCAGATGCAAATATAGCTCATGGGTTTTAATAAGTGCACATTATTTCATCCTGTGTCTATGACCCAGCTTATTCAGTGCAACATCTGCTGATACATCCTTCAGTGATTTTGCCTTTTTAGGGCCTAAAACAGTATTGCAGCCATATCCTGGCATACACTTTCTGAAATCCAGGAACTTGGACTCCAAGAAGTTGAATGTATAATGTATTTTTATATAATTTTTAAAAAATTTTCCCATGGTGAGCTAATATGTCTTTATAATGTCAGAAACATTTAAATAAAATATCAAGTTAGATGATGGACATTCTCACACAGATATACCCATACATGTTACAAGTTGGTTATTGAAAGGTATATCTCTCAGAGTCGAGTCCTATTTATTCAGAAACTAACATAGCATAGTTGGATGTCCATTAGCAATACCATGGTGGTCTTTGGTAAAAGCTAGTATTTAAGAAAAAGAACAGTCATGGAATGTGTAGTGTGTTTGTTTTAAAATGTGAGGGAAGTAAGAAACATACTGCAAAAATATCAGTTCTTTGCCTACTCAACTGAGAGAGAGACACACTACACACACACACAAAACCACAATGTCTTTCTATGAAGAAGTTGAAAGGAATGTTGCTTATACTTTTGCATAGATTTATTCTATGTGGGAATGTGTTTGAACCTTTGATATTTATACATTAGATAAACCTCATGCACCAAAATTTATCTCGCCTCCCCCTAAAAAGTGGCACTTTATTGAGTTAAAACCTGTTGCTGGTTGCTTTTAGTGTGTTATGTCAAAGTTGTTGACCGGATACTGTAAAGACAACCATATTATATTTCAGAGTTAGTTTGAGGTAAATTTTACCATTATAAAGCAAGATAAAATTAAGGCCACACTCTGGAAAAATATCAGCAATAGCAAAACACAGTCATTTGTAGAGAATAACCCAGCCTTACTTGTCCAGAGAGATACAGAATGAGGTCATGTGCATTTTTCATGGACAGACTCGAGTTAAGTTTAAATAAAAGCCCTATTCTGAGTCTTAGACTGATTGTCAAGAAATTGCCGCAGGTGAAGAGGCCACAAAAGAAGCCCCCTGTTACTTGAGCAAGTAGACTCTTTGGCTGGAGTCCAGCCCAGCATGTGGTGACATCACAGGGTCATTTGGGCAGGGGGGAATAAAGCGCTAGGCAAAGAGGAATGGGAAGTTCTCAGACTTGTGAGAAGAGCAAGACAAATGTTTGCCCCTCTTTCTCTCTAAGCCTGCATAGCTGTGTGAACCCCTGGCAGGATTTGATAGAAAACTGCTCTATCTCTCTGTGCAGAGATTCTTTAGGGCTTGGGGGTGACAGGCCTCCCTAAGGACCTGATGTGAGTTCATCTTCTTACCAAAAATTGTGCCGTCTTGAATCCCCCATCCCACTTCACACATATGTGCACAGTCACGGGACTCCTAGGGCCTCATACACAAACCTTCTGTTAGGATCCTTCAGTTCTTTGCAGGTCCCAGATCAGCTCAGAAACTTGATGTTCACCCTCAGTCAGGACTGACTTCATCGGTTTTCCAGCTAGATGAATAAACACCCCCAGGAATGCTTCTCCATGTAATGAGAGGTAAGGTGCCAGATAACAGGTGGTGACATAGGGACAAATATAAAGGGCCTTCCTTTCCCAGGTTAAATTCATCTAGAACCACTGCCTCTTTAATGAAGTTTGAAATGCATGACTTTCTCTGTATGGGTCTGAAGGCACTTGTTCTCTAGCGTATAGAACATGTTGAAGTAAATGCAAAGGAATTGAAGTTATCCCATGTGTATTATCAAGCCACCCAGCAATTAAACTGGAGATCAATAGCATAAGAAACCATAGAACTTCATGAACACAATGAAATTGAATAACACTCTCCTGAAAAACCAGTACATCACAGCAGAATTTAAAGAAGAAATTGGACAGTTTTTACAATTTAATAACAGTGCCAGTACAACATACAGGAATCTGTGGGATACAATGAAAGCAGTTTTACGTGGGGAATTCATAGCAGTGAATGTCCACACTAGGAAAACCAAGCAAGCTCAAATAAACAACCTAATGGTGAATCTTAAGCTTTAAGAAAAAGAAGAGCGAGAGAAACCTAAAGCTCATACAAGAGAGGAAATTATAAAGACCAGAGCAGAAATTAGTGCAATAGAGTCTAAGAGAATGATACAAAAAAATCAATGAATGGAAGAGGTGATTTTTCAAAAGAATAAATAAAATCAATAAACCCTTAGCCAAAAAAAAAACCCTTATCAGAAAAGGAAAGAAAAGGCTCAAATTCATACAATTAGGAATGAAAATGGTGGAAGTCACAACAGATTCAGCAGAAACCCAGAGGATCATTAATACGAGAACCTTTACTCTAATAAAATGCAAAACATAGAGGAAATGGACAGATTTCTAGATACATATGAATTACCAAAGTTGAATGAAGAAGATATAAGCATTCTTAACACTCCAGTTACAATCAGTGAGATTGGAAATGTAATTAAAAATTCGCTAACAAAGAAAAGTGCAGGCCCTGATGGCTTCGCTGATAAATTATACAAGACATTTAGAGAAGAATGATTGCCACTATTTAAACTGTTCAGTGAAATTTAAAGAGAAGCAATATTTCCAAATTCATTCCTGGAAATAAGTATTACTTTGATTCTAAAACCAGGGAAAGATCCAATCAAAAAAGAACTACAGACTAATCTTCCTAATGAACATGGATGCAAAAATCCTCAATAAGATACTGATGAACAGAATACAGAGGGTCATCAGGAAGGTCATACACCTGACCAAGTCAGATTCACAATAGCATCCATAAAATGAAATACCTAGAAATCAATCTAACGAAGGAGACAAAAGACCTCTACACTGAAAACTACAGCACTCAAAACAAGAGATTGAAGAGGATATAAGAAAATGGGAAATCATCCCTTGTTCCTGAGTATGAAGAATCAATATAATGAAAATGGCCATACTTCCAAAACTACTATGCAGATTAAATGCAATCCTCATTGAAATCCCACCAGTTTATTTCATAGAACTAGAAAAACAATCCAAAAATTCATTTGGAATCAGAAGAGACCTAGAATAGCAAAAGCAATTGTAGGCACCAGAGACATGGCAAGGGATATCACAATCCCCATTTTGAAACTATACTACAAAGCCACTGTGATAAAAAGAGCATGGTACTGGCAAAGAAACAGACATAAGGATCAGTGGAACAGATTAGAAGATACATAAACATCAGAAATACTCAACTACCTCAGCTTTCACAAAGGAGCCAAACACCCTCTCTGTAGGAAAGATAGCCTCTTTAATAAATGGTGTTGGAAAAACTAGATTTCAACCTGCCAAAGATTAAAACTAGACCCTTATCTTTCACCATGCACTAAACTAAAATCCAAGTGGATTAAGGATCTAAATATTAAAAAAGAGACACTAAATTTGCTGGAAGATAAGTTAGACAGAACTCTTGAAGACATTGGCATAGGAAAAGACTTTATGAACATATCTTCAGTAGCACGGGAATTAGCACAAAATTTGCTGAGATAAGTTAGACAGAACTCTTGAAGACATTGGCATAGGAAAAGACTTTATGAACATATCTTCAGTAGCACGGGAATTAGCACAAAGAATCAACAATGGCGATCTCATCTTATTAAAAAGCTTCTACACTGCCAGAGAAATCATAAGCAGAGCTAAGAGACAACCCACAGTGTGGGAAAAACTTTTTACCAGCTGTTTCTCAGACACAGGTGTGTGTACTATGTGGAGTATATAAAGAATTCAAAACAGTCAACCCTCCAAAATATAAAAACCCAATTCAAAAATGGGCATCTAAGATGAACAGACATTTCTCAGACAAAGAAGTAAAAGCAGCAAATAATCATATGAAAAAATGTACCACATCACTGGTCATTCAAGAGATGCAGATGAAAACACTGAGATTCCATCTCACCCCAGTAAGAATGGCTGCTATCAAAAATCAACCAATAACAAATGCTGGTGGGGTTGTTGGGAGATAGGAACCCTTCATAATTGTTGGTGAGAGTTCAGACTGGTACAACCACTGTGGAAATCAATATGGAGATACCTCAAGCAACAAGGATTAGAAGTCCCATTTGACCCAGCTATTCCCCTGCTGGGTATCTTCCCAAAAGAATTAAAAGAATCATGCCACAATAATATATGTACACCCATGTTTATAGAGGTACAGTTTGTAATAGCTAAAACTTGGAAACAGCCCAATTGTCCATCAACTGAAGACTGGATAAAGAAGATGTGTGTGTATATGTGTATGTA